>NC_053128.1:1848845-2018845 GCF_010015445.1 Perca fluviatilis
GAATCTGTGGAAAGAACTGAAAACTGCTGTTCACAAACGCTCTCCATCCAACCTCACTGAGCTCGAGCTGTTTAGCAAGGAGGAATGGGCAAAAATGTCAGTCTCTCAATGTGCAAAACTGATAGAGACATACCCCAGCGACTTACAGCTGTAATCGCAGCAAAAGGTGGCGCTACAAAGTATTAACTTAAGGGGGCTGAATAATTTTGCCCCCCAATATTTCAGTTTTTATTTGTTTAAAAGGTTTGAAATATCCAATAAATTTCGTTCCACTTCATGATTGTGTCCCACTTGTTGTTGATTCTTCACAAAAATTTATACTCTTTTTTATTTTTTCACACACACATATATATATATATACATATATATATATACACACACATATATATATATATACATACATACATACATACATACACACACACACACTCACAGATTACAACTTTCTAGGCCGATTCCGATTTCGGCCAGCCGATACCGATTTTAGCCGATTCAGATTTCATTTTTTCTAACCACTTTACAGCACACACAAATACTTATTTTTTATCTTTTCATTAATAGAACAATTTGCACAGAACATAGAACATTTTTCGAACAGATAATGGATCACTATAAAATAGAACAATATAAATTACTCCTGGTGTGGGAAATTCACACACATCTAAAGTGCAATGTTATAACCATTTCCTTCTTTTCACATCCAATATCCAACTAAAAAAAATGTGATTTTGGTTTTTGGTGTCGTCCCTCCACGCCCTACTTTTTCCTTACAGGTGTTGCATATTGCAAACTTGTTATCTTCTGCACACACGCTGAAGAATTTCCAAACAGCTGACATGTTGCAAGTTAATTCACGAGGTTCCCTACATGTGCGAGAATAGCGTGGACACGCGCTTCACACCGAGAGCGGATACGCGCGACACACGGCGGAAAAGAGACCGTGCTGTCGCGTCTGTGTGTGCGTGCGTCCTTGAGAACTGCAACTCGTATAACTTATGTTGTCAATTAATTGTAGCATTGACCAGCATGAAATCGGCATATGTCAGACTGACCTGCCGGTCGCCAGTCATGGCAGAGCACGTGAAAATCGGCCAATTCCGGTCACCATCGGTGCATCTCTAATATATATTCCAACTTTACAACCCTTCCACTAAACTGCTATAAGAATGACCTTTAAACCAATGCTTTGACCTAGGGAAAGGTATGACTATCACAAAAACATGAGCCCCTCTCAGACATGGAATCTTCATCTGTCCGTTGATGAAGAGCAACAGTGATGGCTTAAAGGAATACGCCACCGTTTGTTGAAATAGGGCTTATCACGGTCTCCCCTGGCTGTAGATAGGTGGGCCAACGCATTTTTTGTCTCAGTGCAAGTAATTAGTTGGTTTTTTTTGTCTTTTGTTGGCTCACTTTTACTCACAACATGCTAACCGGCAACATAGGATTCCATTCACTACGCTATGCTAACTAGCGGTGGCGCCGGTGTTGCACCGGACTAAATTAATTCATGCACAAAAAATGCGTTGGCCCACCTATCTACAGCAAGGGGAGACCGTGATAAGCCCTATTTCAACAAACGGTGGCGTATCCCTTTAAACTAATACCAAAGAAGAAAGGCGTGTCACTTCTCTCACTGGCTGCAGCAGCGATTGTAGTTGAATGACACTTTATGTCTGTGACTGTACTGACAACTATCGTCAGTTATGACACATCACGTCCATTTTTGTAGCCGTGTACGGAGCATGGTCATAGAGAGGCGAAGTCCCTCCCCTTCCGGTGGACCTCATGGGACCTTAATAAAAATATGAACGAGTCAATGGAGAGATAATAATAATTTTTTGATCCCGTTTGAATTGAGCCATGGATTACAAATATGATGTTCGTCAATTTAAAAGATAATTTGGGAGGGGCCTCTAGCTCACCCAGTTAGAGCGTTCGCCCCATGTAGTCCTGCAGCGGCATGGGTTTGAATCTGACCTGCTGCCCTTTGCTGCGTGTCATTCCCCATCTCTCTCCCCCTTTCATGTCTATCCACTGTCACTATACAATAAAGGGAAAAGCCCCCAAAAAATTATCTTTAAAAAAAAAAATACCCTCGAGTACCCTTGCTTCTAATTGTTATTACAAGTATTATTAATCAGCTAATATTTATACCAACAGTATACAGCTACAGTACCGGTCAAAGGTTTGGACACGCTATCCCATTCAAGTGCATGAGAAAGCGTGTCCCAACTTTTGACTGGTACTGTATATATCATGATTTATTGGCAAAAACCAAGCAAAAAACATATTCAGCATCTCTATATAGCCTGAACGGAATGTTCCTTTGTTTCATTACCACATTTTCAGACACTACGAAAATTCAACAGTCGAATCAGTCTCCTTAGATTGAATCTTCGACTAGTCGGGGTCACCCTTACAAGATGTAGGTGTGAACGAATATAAATATATCCAAGACACATGCGTTGATCACGTCATGCAACTGCTGAATTAGGGTACTGGCAGCTTTTTTGGTCCAATTCAGCCACTGGCTGGCGGGCAAGCAGGAATAACAATCTGGGTTATGTTACTTTTTAAAACTGCTGAATGAAGTTTTTCTTGTAAACCACCTCCGCATGTGCTCCGATTGGCAGATGCTGGTCTGGCTGATCCAATCAGAATGTTTTTACACCTGTATTAAGGTGTGTGTTTTTCCTGAGCCAGATAAGATGTCCAGGTACAGATCACATGATGTTACCAGTTGTAGACAAAGTCAGATATACTTTTATTATATATTAAGCTGCAAAGATTAATCAATTAGTTGTCAACTATTAAATTAATCGGCAACTATTTTGATCATTGATTAGTCTGTTGAAAAAGTCTGAGTAATTTTTTTTACCAAAAAAAATAACTAAAAATGTGAATATGTTGTAGTTTCTTCTCTCCTCTGTGACAGTAAACTGAATACCTATGAGTTCTGGACAAAACAAGACATTTGAGAACGTCATCTCTAGCTTTTCTGACATTTTATAGACCAAACTACTAATTGAATAAGCACTACTTATATATTGCTGATATATACATATACTAACTACAATTTGAATCCACTAGGAAAGTGTTACGGAAATGTAACAATGCCTTTTCTAGTCTGATTGCTGGTGTGGCTTTAGTCTATATGGACGACGGTTCATTTATGGGATAGTTCCAATGCCGCCGGATGTCTCTTACTTTTCCTCACATTCTGCTTTCTTTGTGTTCCCTTTAAACTCCAGTCAGATCGAGCAACAACAACTGGAACCTCTGAGCAACGTTACAGGCTGAAAATGGCAAGTTTTAAGGAAGTTTTGGATGGTGCAACAAGGCAGGCCTGCTTGGTTCTCTAGGGGAATTAATGTAAAGATTTACGGTGCTATGGAGGAACGTCTGGCAATGCGAGACTAGTGTGGCTTTAGGTGTGCCTCAGGGGCTTCTTACATGTAGAATTGTGCGGCAGTTTACAGAGTGAAGGGTGTGTCTGAAAGGGGCTGCACAGAAATGCACACATTCAAAGTCAGAAACTACAAATGATAAGCCATGACAAATGAACTCATCAAGTCCTCGAAACTAGCAGTAAAACACCTTGACATTAACAAAACATTATTTCAAGTACTTTAGCAGCTTGACTTGATTCCAACATGCTGGAATGTACCAAAACAAAAAAATGACAGAATTTTCTGATGATGCTGTGATGCAAAAACATGGAGGTGTACACTCACCTCCCTGGGAGGACTGCAGTATACAGAGTGTATGATGTAGGGACTGTAGCAGTCTGACTTCCTACTGTTTGCCACTCACAGCTGAAAGTTGTAGAGATGTACTGTTTCTGCTGAACTGCCTCACAGGACAGATTCTCAGGCTTCCCCGGAACATCTGACATTGAGACAAACAACACACACAGATCTTATTAGAGCCCAAGCACGAAGAGCACTGAAAGTGTGAAGAACCTATTGTTTTTGTGGATATAATTTTTCTGCTGGGCAATCAGACATTTGAGGGGCTTAGAATGCTCGGCAACTCACTAAAAATCGGAGTTTGTCAACAAATGTGCGGGCAGAGACGGGGTGAGTGGACTTACTGGAGCGTTATGGCATATGGCAGGCAGAGAGCATTTATATATGTATCTCTGTCCTGTTCTTCACATCAGTGAGGCTTTCTTCTCTTGTTTCAACAAAGTGAATACATGACGCAGTGACGGGAACTATCCATCACCTCCCGCACGCGGATTCTCAACGTCTCTGCTGTTGCCCAGTCTATGAGACACAGCTGTTGCCTGTTTTTTTAATCACCACACACGGTTCACAAAACACGGTTAGTTAGCGTAGTTAACACTACACACAGTGAAATTACGTGTCCTGTTTTTTTTGAAAAAAAGTTTTTTTTTTTCTCGCTCGGGGGGGTGGGGGTTTGTTTTGGAAAAAAGTGGTAGGTGATAGAGTAAAAAGCAAAAAAAAAAGAAGAGAGGTGTGTCACAGAGGAAATGGGAGCAATGCGAGTAAAAGTTATAGCACTTTTTTAAATAGTTATTTTGAAAAGCTGGTTATTTATTAATGATATATTATTAAAATTTTAAATTTGGTGTAGTGTGTAGTAACCCTACATAATCCAATCTGCCCAAATTTCAATTGCTGGATACAAGTCCAGGCCTGAAGACATCTACCTGCCCATAGTGAGTCACTGAATCTCTCATGTTCTCTTATTTGATAGCTCCTCGCTCGAACCGGAAGTTGTTCTGGCCCTCCTTTGCTAATGGAGGATGGATCTCTGAGGAGCTATGAGTGAGGATGGAGGATGGATCTCTGAGGAGCTATGAGTGAGGATGGATCTCTGAAAGAGCTGGGAGTGAGGATGGAGGATAGATCTCTGAGGAGCTGTGAGCGAGGATACAAAGAGCAGCCTTCCCAGAAGCTGTGCAGCTGAAAACCGTTGCTAACTCCGCCCATACAGCCAACAAATTCACGTGATGCTTCAGAGGGAAGGACATCTCATCTCTCTAAAGGCAGTTACACACCAACCAGACGGCCAACCGTCGGCAGAAAAGCCAGTCCGACTGATCAGTCTCCCCGAGTTGGTCCAAAAAGTGCCTCAGAAAACACCGAAGAGACGAGACGTAATACGTCTCCATAACAGCAGGTGGCGCTAATCTGTATTGTTGCCCAAAAAATGAAAACCGGCAGCTGATTGGACGAACGAGTCATGTCAAATCTGTTTTCATTTCAGATCAACAAAGGTCAGTTTAAAAGATTTTCGTCAGATTTTGAGAGACTCTAGTCACGCTCATTCCGCTCGCCATTTCCGGGTGAGTCCCGACTGCCCTGCCTCCGACTGAACAGGTCAGGTCGGCCAAAATGAAGGCCGACAGCCCCTCAGACGGACGACGGCACGGAACACACCGAACAGACTCGAGTCACCGACCTCGCCAGACTGTCCAACGGCCGGTTATCGGCCCGGTGTGTAGCTGCCTTAAAAAACATTTCCTAGTTTCCTCTCTCCTTGCATGATTTCCTCACGTCTCTCCTATGCTTCCTTGGTGGGACAGTCAAAGACGCGAAGAAGGGAAGCAAGTGGAGGAACCGGGATGCAATTTAAAGCCTCTGAACACCCACACAGGTTATTCTGGCTGATTAGACTCTGTTCAGGTTGAAGGTGGGCCAGAGCTTTGATGGGAACTTATTAGGTCACAAATTCTCTATACCAATAGGGATGATAAAGGTGTCATTTGTCCTGCCCTAAAACGTGCAACAACAGTGGACTCAGGAAGATGTCAATCACTCAGTCTAACCATACCCACACAGTCCAGGTCCAATCAGCCACATTAACTATAAACATCTGCATGGGTGTTCAGGGAATTTAAAGAACCCGGGATGCAGCCATAGTCCTAGCGCCACCCTATGCAACAAAGATCTTACGATTTACAGGAAGTTAAGATGTTGTGGTCCACACATGATGTACAGCAACATGACGTACAATCCGTATGGTTGTTTGCTAGGGCTCCACGATATGAGGAAAATATGCGGTATCGATAACATTGTTGAATTACTTCGATAAATAAACAGATATTAAAGTGTACTCATTTCTGCATTTCAGCTGCTTTCAGCATTCTGCTAAAATACAACAAATTAGTTGTTGAATAAAAAAAAAAAGAGAAAAAAAGGTCACCACTAAAAAAGAATGACATTTTAAAGTGCATTTTCCTACTGATAATTTCTTTCAACTAACAAAAAATTTGAGGTGTGAATCTTCACTGATCTCCCGATTCCATTACGATTATCATGTCAGCGATTCAATTCGATATCTCGATGCATCACAATGCGTCAAATACATTTTTCTAACAAAACATTCTGCAGTGCTCTAATACTAAATAAATTGGATACATAAAACTATACAGCACTGAGCACATGGCACTTCCTGAATGTGCAAAACATAACAGAATATGTAAACAGAAATGTTGTTAGGCCAACATTAAATTGTAAACAGAAATAATCGATTATGAGCATGCAGATTATCGATGCAGCATCGTCCATGTCCACGATTCGATGCATAATTTCAACACCTCTACAAAAAATGTGTCTTTCGCGATATGTCGCAGCCTTTCGTGATGTGTATATTGCACCAGTTGATATTGCGATGACTATAAAAAAACCTATATATTGTGCAGCCCAATCACTAGCGCCGCATGGTGGACAGAGGATGTTAGAAAATGTGCAACATTATTTTCCAGTGCCACGCACTCCACCCGGGATATAATGTCTAATCAGGTAAGCGTATTTGTGGTGTAATCAGTAACACCAGTGCTGTCACGAGTTTATTAACTGTTGGAAAATGTTCTTCATCGTGGCAACCCTTCTAGTGAGCCCACAAAAAAAAACTGACAGGGTTGTCTTATTTCCCAGGATACCCAGAGGTTGTGTGCAAAAGCACTGAAAAAGTGAGTTGTTCATGATAAGTCCCCTTTAAATACACATGGTTCAAAGCAAACAACAAAAAAACACTTACAGCCTTTTTTAAGGTCGATCCCGTGAATTAATTTGCCTTCGTTGTGGATGAAAAAGAGTGTGGTTTTCTTTTTGCATTTGCACATTAACCATTCAGTCTTTTCACTGGTGATGGGGACAGTGACATTGAGAGCTGATCCGTTGATCTTGGTGTACTGTTCTTTGGGTACAGTTGTCCCGGCAAGAGTCCAGTAAAGGTCATCTGCTGTAACTTCCGACGTGTTGATGATCACACATGTAGCCGTGAAGTTGGTCCCCATCTCTAGCACTGGAGACTGCGGGACTACCATCAAATAGTAGTCAGCTTCTGAAGACCAACAAAACAAGAAACTTCAATTTCCAGAATGAAACTCAACCTAGTGGCACAACTGTAAACTTTGTTTGTTGTTATATGCGACCAATTACAGCACAATTTGACCTCTGCTAGGGCTGGGCAACATATTGATATTATATTGATATTGTGATAGGTCCATTTCCCGGCCATGATAAGGTTTGGGTGTAGCACCCGAGCATTTTTGGGCAGCACCTGTTAGCCAAATGAATGTGACTAAATTACTTTTTTAAGATCTAATAACTGCAGTTTGTCCACAATGGATTTCTTAAGAAGTTTTGTCTTTAAGCTTTTTGAGTGTTATTTATTTATGATTTACTCTAGCTTTTCCAACGTTTAAGACAGATATGGTGATAAGGGTCCAAAATGATGTGAAAAGAAGATGAAAAACGACCAAAAAGAGACACTACACAACTACAAAGAGATGCAAAAACCCACAGAGAGACAAAGGGTCACAAAATGTCTGGGGGAAATAGCTTCTTTTTTTTTATTGAAAAAACATGAAACACATCACATTTTCTTGAGGGAGGACCCCTAAACCACCCCCCAAACATGCGCACCTAAGTCTTCCACAAAGCCAGGGAAAACACTGTATTTTGCATATCGTAATATCGTGACATAAGTGTTGCCCTTTTCCTGGTTTTACAGTTTTTTTCCAATTGCTTAAGCACAATTTTGAAAACAGGGACAGTCTTTTTCAAAACACTACACACAATTAGTACAACCACACACCCAATTAGCAGAACACCTCAGACCCTTTCCAAATGAAACACTCTTGCAAAAACTATACACTAATTTATAAAAAACATTTTGTTACCATATGAAACACACGTTTCATTTGACTTAATTATGTTTGAACCAGATAAACACTGCTGTTGCTAACCTAAAACACTTTTAGCAATTCTACTTCTCAGTGATTAGAGTACTGTAAATGAAGTACACAGAGAAAGTGAAAATATACAATAAGTTCACCAAACACTACACAAGACCAATGCTGCAGACTAGGGCTGGACGATTTTGGTTAAAATCATAATCACGATTAATCGAACAAGTTATCTCGATTACGATTATTGAACAATTTAAAAAAATATATATATATATATTTTCTTATACTGTAAATATGTTCACGGTTATTTTTTCTAATGAAAGAGTGCATAATCCTATCTTTGTGATTCTAAAATAAGGAAACACACAGATAGCAATTAATGCTTATTTATTAAATATTTCAAACAACTGAACTGAAATCTACAACAGTAGATTTTACAATGAAATAAAAACGTCTCATAAAAAAATAATTTAAGTTTTAATGTAAAAAAAAAAAGTTTCCTAAAAATGAACTTTTAAAAATAGTTCTTTTTGTAAACAAAATTATGGTAAATATTGCCATGCCATCTTAAAAGTAAAATATTATTTCTCTCTTGTAAACAAAATTATTGTAAATATTGCCAAAATATAACTTAAACCTTTTGATCTTCCTCTCAGGGATCTTGTCCTGTCACTCTCTATGCATAAGCATTTACTCCAGGTTTTCAGGTTTCAGGCAGGACATGAGGCATGTAACAATGGCCCAATCCCAAAGTCCGGACTCACAGACTCACGAAATTCGTAAGGGCTTAGGGTTGTCCCAATGTGGAATTTCAAAGGGCGTGAGGGTTTGAGTAAACACTTACCGAGCCCTTTCCGTGAGTCTGCATCGATGCAGACTTTACCAAAGGGAATTACCCACAGTTCAAAGCGTTGTGACGTTTACCGCGGAGACAATAGGGAAATCCGGAAATTACGAAGGTAAACAACAGCACGACACACGACCACGGAACGGACCAACCTGTTGTCCAGCTTGTAAAACAAGAGTTTGGAATCAGGTAGCCGTCTCCTGGGCCTTGGCCGTGTGGAAAGCAACAAACTTAAAATGAAAATTCCCAAACCGGCGAGTATCAGCAACATCTTTGTTATTAAATGTCGCCAAGGTAACGTGATCACGTGAAGTGCTGTCCCAATCCCATTTCTACCTATCTGAGCCCATGTGGCTTCACACACTCACTTAGTACCTGAGATCAATTAAGTCTGTGAGTCCTTAGTCCTTAGTCCTCAGGGCTCACTTTGGGATTGGGCCAATGTTTCCTCCAGAACTGAAAACTCGTTCTGATGGGGAGCTAGTGTCTGGTATGCAGAGATACTTTTTTGCCACCTCACTTAGATTGGGGAAGTGTACATGATGCTTTCCCCACCATTCCAGTGGATTTTTCTCACTATCCAGCATGGGGGACACCAAGTAGCTGCTCAGCTCTGCTTCTAGTTTTTGCTGAAGTGACACAGTGGGTACAGTTGCAGTTGCCTCACTTCCTTTGAAAAAACTTCCTAATGACCTCTTTGGCTTCTTTGCTTCTGATAAAGACGTAGAGGGCTGTGTACTCTCAGTGGTACTTTCCCTGCAGACTGCAGCTGCTGACACCATCTCTGTTTTCACTTTCTCCTGAATGGTGGCGACATGGAGCGCAGAAATGTATGTTGTTTTAAATCTGGGATCAACAAAACTGGCGGTGTCCAGTAGCTCTTCTGTGATGGGGTCTGAGTACTTCCCCTTAAGGTATGCAAGGATGCTGGTTTTGATTGTTTTGGTCAGCTCCACGTCATCTTCCTCCTCAGCCAGCACTCGTGAATTGAGGATGTGTAGGACCGGCTTCACGAATGAAATGGTCACATAGTCTTCTCCTGACAGAGCATCTGTGAACTCCATCAATGGGGAAAGAGCTCTGTTGACAGTCTCAAAGACATCCAGGTCAGCCCAAGATGGAATAAGGTGCCTTGATTTCTTATCATCAGCGAGGACCTGTGTAATGGCTTTCTTTTGCTCAAGGACCCTTGCAGTCATCATTTGCATCGATCCCCATCTGGTGACACAGGCTGTTTTTAGCTTGTGTTGAGGCAAGTTGAGCTCTTGCTGCGCCTTCCCTAATGCCTTCTTCTTCTTCCAGCTATATGAAAAGGCACCGACTATGTTTTTGCACACCCTCATTGCTTGCACGACACGATCTTTCATTGCATTTTCTGAAATAAACACACACACACACACACACACAAAAGAATATAAGAATATTAAATTATTGATGGTTTCAGAGATTTACAAACTGTAGCTCTAACAAAATTTATACAAGAGGAGAAATGCCTTATTAATCTGATATTATTTAAGCAGTTTAATAACACATCTACAGCTTTTTTAATTTCTACTCTAATGATGACTTAATGTAGCGTTTTGTTACATTGTAATGTGAGGTTTACATTGTTTTATTGTCAGTATTTATTTAGTGTGCTGAAGGACAATTAATATTTATATAGCACCCCTTTAAACATGTAACTAAGTGATTCAGCAAAGAAAAGAAAAATCACAACTCATATAAAACATTTAGACGTTAAAATTATCTAAACAAATAAAGAAAATAGCAGCCCGTCACCACCCACAAATTCCCAACTAGATTGAATATCATAGCATTGGTGCACTTACCGATTGCCAGGTGCAGCCTGTGTCCAAAACACTGCTGCCGTGTCCATCCATTGAGTTGTGCAGCTTTGACAACATTAGTGCCGTTGTCTGTCGTAACGGCCACGAGGTTCTCTTCTGTTAGTTCCCACACAGAATCTGACGTGTGATCGACTTGAAAATATGCTGTCTCAAGGCACCTGTTGCGCAGCTTCCATTCATCGTCAATGTAGTGCAATGTAAGGCTCAAATATGGGTCCATCGTCCTACTTGACCACAGATCAGATGTGGCTGCAAAGTGCTTAACAGACTTAAGTTCAGCAGCTACTTTTTTACGACATGTTTGGTACATGTTGGGCAGCGCAGTTTGGGAAAAATAGTGTCGCGATGGCACAGTGTATCTTCGGTCGAGTATTTTAACGAGTTGTTTAAACCCACTGTGCTCCACCGTAGCTAGGGAGCCATGTCCTTCGCGATGTAGTAACTAATGGCGTCAGTTATTTCTCTCCATTTTCTTGAATCCTTTTCATATTGTGTAGCATTTGTAAATGCGTGCGTTATCAAATCCTGCTTTGTGGAGGCACTTGTTGCTGGGCGATTGTCAGCCTCTTTTTTTGAGCCATGCACTGTTCATATTCGGTAATGTGATTACGCTCCAAGTGTTGAAATAGATTGCTGGTATTACCTTTGGTCGCTATAACAGTTTTTCTGCAGTGTTTGCATTTGACTTGAGTTTGTTCGGTGTCGTCCTTATTGAAACCAAAATGTGTCCAAACGACGGACACTGCGTGTTTTTTTGGTACAAGCGGCTCCAGCTCCTGTTGCTGAGTTGACTCTGTGTTTGAGTTCTCCTCCATGTTGCTTCAATGTCGCAGACTGGACGGAGTCACGTGACTACACATGCGGCGGCCATAATATGTTTTAAGGGGAAAATACATTAACACACAGTGGGCGGCCGCGGAAATATTAATAGGATTAAAAGACCGAAATAACCGACTTGGTAAAATTACGTCAGTTATAGGCTCTGAATTTCGGTTTTGATTATTTTTCGATTAATCATCCAGCCGTACTGCAGACTGAGGAAAATATAATTTATGTCTCTCCATATACTCAAATCAGTCAACATATCAACATGGAGAATCACAACAAAACATGTCCCAGTTTTCATGCTACTACAGTAGTGTGCATAACACGGTTAGCTCCACAAACAACAGACAAACCTAAAATATTGTATCCAGTACAGGTTACAATCACAGAAAAAAAGACAAAAAAAAAAAAAAAAAAAGAGCTGAAAAAATACAGAAAATACTAGGCATTATCTCTTCGCCTAGCAGGATCTGGCCAGAGAATTTCATCAACATCACAGGCGATATCCTCATTGGCAAGACAACCTTCTTGAATGTGGAATCCATCCTTGCACAGCTGCAGCGTCACCTTGGTCACAGGCGTCCTCCATGGCCTCAATGAGGTGTACCTGAGCCTGGGGCCAGAGATCGTAAACCCTCGCGTGAATATGGGCCCCCCTTCCTCCTTGTCGTTCTCGACCCTCAATCCTCAAATGTCACAGGGATGGGTATCAAAAGTGCTGATTTGGTGCATAGAATGAGCAGCTGATTACTGTAACTGTAGACAGATTTTCTTTTAGCTGTTTCCTTGTCGAAATGTCCTTATGACAGATGCCGCTGTATATCTACTAAGATTTGGCTGAACTCTTAGTCCAGCCTCCCTCAGCATCAATCCGTGGTTCACAACATGGTCCACTAGTGTTGCGCGACTTTCATTTGATAAATTTGGTCCTCTTCTTCTTTGAGCATATTCTCTGGCTTCAGGTCTTCCTCTCCCTCTCCCTCTGGCTGGGCCTCTTCCTCTTCCACCTTCTCCTCCTCTGTGGATTCCCCCTCTCACTCTGTCTTCTTCTTCTGACTCCTTCCATTTTGGTTGAAGGCAGGTGAACTTACCTGCTGCATTTTATATAGCGCTTAAACCTGATTGGTGTGTCTACAATTAAGCAATCATGTGTTTGCATACCTGGTGGCTGTGTTTAACCATGGTTTATAAATCACTGGTTTATAAATCACTAAATGGTTTAGGGCCAAAATACATTTCTGATCTGCTACTACATTATGACCCACCCAGACCTCTCAGGTCGTCTGGGACAGGTCTACTTGTTGTCCCCAGAGTCAGAACTAAACAGGGGGAAGCAGCGTTCAGTTTTTATGCTCCACATATTTGGAACAAACTCCCAGAAACCTGTAGGTCCGCTCCAACTCTCAGTTCTTTTAAATCTAAGCTAAAGACCTATCTTTTTGATGTTGCTTTTCTTTAAATAATCTATTTTATTAACTTTAATTTCTTATACTGCACTGTAACTTTTATTCTTATACTGCACTATCAATTTTATTCTTGTCTTTTAATGTTTTTAATTTGTTTATTAATGTTTTTAAATTGTTTTCTTACCGCTCTTTAATGTTTTATGTAAAGCACTTTGAATTGCCCTGTTGCTGAAATGTGCTATACAAATAAAGCTGCCTTGCCTTTCCTTGAAAGCCTTTGCTTTGAAATTGCAAGGAAATGACATCATGATAAATTTCTGTGAAATGCATACAAGTGTGTTTAGTGTTTTGCAAATCACTGTGTGTGATGTTTTGCAAAAAGTGTGAAGCTGACAATGTGCTTACAGTTGTGCAAATCTAGGCCGGTGTTTTGCTCCTTGAGTGTAAGGTTTAGCTAATTGTGGGAAAGTTTTAATTTTAGTGTGTAAGCAATTGTAAAAAAAACTGTGTGATGTAGTGATGTAATTTTCTAAACTTACCAGACTGTTGTAGCTGTTCTATTATTTGCCTTTACCCACTTAGTCATTATATCCACATTACCTATCATTATTTATCACAAATCTCATTGCGTAAACATTTTGGGAATATAGTTAACATTATAATATTGTCGCAATATCGACATTGAGGTATTTGGTCAAAAAATATTGTGATTGTGAAGTGTTGCTATCTTCGTATAATATATATTTATGAGGAGACGGTAGATTGTCTTTAGCTCGACTTTATTCCCACATGTCCTAACTTAACACACGTGAAACTGTTCATTTGACTTCCTGTATTATCGTATGTATGCGTGCGTACTGACGTATGCTCAATCACAGATTGTAACAGGTTTATGTGACAGGGATATTTGATTTTATTCTTGTCGTCCAGCACTACCTCTTCTTTAAACCCATTCTAAGCAATAGGAGCAGTGGGCTGCTATAAAGCGCCCAGGGAGCAGCTTCTGTTCTGTGTCAGCGAGCCTGCATACGGTATGTACAATACAAGAGACCCTTGAATTGAAGCATCTAAATGGAATGCAGCCACCATTACTCATGTTATTAGTACCACCTGTGTTTTCCTGCTGTGACAAGTAAAAATGACCGTGCGAAAGATCTACTGCACACATCATTGTGAAAGTATTAAATGTGTAAAAAAGGGTACTGACCAACTCTGGCAGGTAGAGCAGAGCCAAGGCAAGCTAACGCCAACAGCTGGAGCACTCTGGCACACACCATGATGACGACGAACTAGGAACATAAAAAAACAACATCATGTAAAGCTGGAAAGGCTAGCTCCATCTAATACATTAACGTTGCAAATTACAAACAGGTTTCAAAATTGGCACCATTAGCCAGCTAAATGCTCGTAAATCTATCAAGTGGCTGGTAAAATGTTAACATTCACTAGCCATTTGGCTGGTAGACGAAAAAGTTAATTTTGAACACTTCTTACAAACTGTTATAAAATGTAACGTTAGTCTTAGTTACAAGTCGTGGCGTGACGCCGAGATTAGTTTAACGTTAGTTTAACGTTGCAGGGTTGTTTATCTGATCTGACCATCTTACCATCTCATGTGTCCCCGGTCCGTACGTTAACACTTGTGCTAAGATACTAAGGTTAACGCTAGGTAAGACTGTATCACGGTGTTAGCTAATAGCGGCTAACGTAGCGTTGTTAAAAAAGAAAACGGTGGTAGCATGTGGCTAACAACGCCCGGAGTGTTGCGTATTCAATATTTAGCTAGGTTATAGCATTGAGAGCACGCATTGCCATCCCTGATAACGCCATATTATTACCGCCTCAAAAGCAAGAGGTCTTTACTTACCTAACTGGCTTCAATGCTGGTCCCTGTGTAATCTCTGTTAGATTAATACCATATTTAAGTATTGCTAAAACCTAGCTAACAAGCTCTAAAACAAGAATTTCAGCTGGCACTTGTGTCCGCTTGTGTCGCGTCCGTGCCTGTGGTAGTCCGTGCCACTGCACTGGTTTTGGGGTAGGACCGCCCACTTCCCGTCATGTAGTTAGAGAAAACCTATGTCGCAACATTTTGTCGTTTGGTGATTTGTCAGATAAGTTGTCTGTCGAACATTCCTGACGAATCGGGGTTTCCGGTGGCTGTCTCGGACGTGCACGTACTCACTGTTGTTTTCCAGTATGTCTCCGCCCCCTCGCGTTCACAAAGCACGTGCACGTGCCCATAAAGGTTCGCGAACCCCTTGACTTCTCAAAACGAAACCACACGTAACCGGGACCGGGAGCTTTGTACTGTGGTTGCTTTACCTTTCAAAATCAGACAGTTGATGTTTTGAAAAGAGTTTAATGTCCAAAATTAGATTATTGACAGTAATAGGCTGCATAATATGTGCCAAAACTAAGCAAGCAGTGCTTTTTATATTTATTCATAAACGGTAGCCAGTAAAAACGTTCAACAACACATAGAATGTTGTATGGAAGAGGATTAGGGCCATATGTGGAAACATGTACTGAGTTCTGAGTTTAAAGTCAGAAGGGGAGACCAGGGACAGTTGTAACACTTTTTTTTTGCAATTTTTAGCAATACATCAAAAAACATTTACACTGGAATAATCAATTTGTTATATTCTAAACTTCAATCTGTCAACTGCTGAAACAATGTATTTAAGTGGTTTTATGAAATATGTACAGGTGGCAAAATTGTCTCTCCACTGTTACAACCGTCCCAGTGTACAGGGACGGTTGTAACACATGTCAGGGACGGTTGTAACATGTCTAAAATATATATACATAATGAATCAATCATATACTCAAAATGGAAAATATTATTTATCAGTCATGTTATTGTGACTATTTATTTCATGTTTTAAAGCAATGATTACCTTTTTTCATTCTACATGACAAAAAAAGAGGTGAAGCCATCAAATTATAATGCAAGAAAATGATTTAATGGGTAGAACACCTCAAAAAAGTTTAAACATGAACTCAAACATTCTCAACAACAGAGAGAGAGGGGGTGGGGGGCTTGGTAGGCCTAGTCCGAGTCACATTAATTATATTAAATTAAATATTTAATTTGCACATTAAAGGGAAACTATGCCTTTTTTTTAGCTTAATTTACCTTAACTTCAAGGGGAAATCCGGGGTTAAATGGGTTTTAGATATGTTAAGTATGACCCTCAACCACAAGATTGAGGGATTTCCCCTTTAACAGCTTTGCCGTCTCGCTCCCCATCCTAGCATCTGTGAGCGGAAAAACCAGCCATGCAACTTTGGGCTGGTGAGAAAACAGCAAAGAAATTGCCAAAACTGCATAGTTTCCCTTTAATATCAAAATCTGCAACTCTATCCCTAACCCTTAGCTAGTTTTTAAAATATAATATAATATTTATTACGGTTGTAACGTCCCGGTATCACCAACCATGTTTTCATCCAAGGGAGTAAGCTTCTCTCCACAATGCGTACCTCCTATGGCGCCATTTTGATGCTCCCAAGCCATCACCCGCCATTAGCATCCCATTGACTGCCATTCATTTTGACTATAACTTTTTTGAATAACTTTACATCTGAAGCGTTTAAAGACTCTATTTGTCCGTTGTTTATTTCTAAAGAAACACGACAATGTATAAAAGGTTCCATTACCTTGTACCTCACGTTATGGCTCCGTAGCTTTTTTACCGGAATTAAGTACGGAATTACCGTATAGTACAGGAGAAGCTCGCAGGCAGTTTGGACTTACGTTAGCTGTTTAGGTTTAATTACTAATGTTAACTAGCATGTTAGTGATCAATAATTAGCCTGTGTTTATGTTATCTCCTTACATATACCTAAGCTCTCCGTCTCTGTAAGATTGGGAATGATTGAGATTTCTCTCGGCACAGCTACCAGAAGACTTCACACTTTCAGACAGGTTGCTCACGTCACATCTACGTCTTCAAGCTCAGTTGGAGGCTGCTCAGTAACGCTCAGCCAGCACCGGGAAAGAGACTTCTGATATCCTTCACTGGTCTCCGTCCAGAGACACAGGGTCTGGTTCTCCATTTCTTTTACTGTCTATGTTTTCATCTCATGTGAGCTATCTTGACTGCTAGTTTGACACTTGTTAGCCATTTCTATTTTTAGCTTACAAAACAGTGATTCTAATGTAGCTCAGCGCAAATTCTTTCAGGAAGACCTAACAAGTAAACAGTCCCTCCTAAGCGAATCAGGGCTGGAGGCGTTCACCTTCTGATAATCCAATCAGGATCGGCCAAGGATCCCATAGGCCAATCACAGCGTTACATCACTGTTTTAAAAGCTGCTTCTCTCCCTGTGCTATCAGCTGTCATTTCAGGAAGACGTTGTGTTGACAGCTGTATGGCGAGCGTTCCTGTGCTGTTCTGCGCTCTGCGGTCTCGCAATGTCGGATTTCGAGTCTGATCCCGCATCGGACCCAGGTCCTGATCCCTTCTCTTCACCGGCGGCTATTCCTGCTTCTTCGGACGGCGTCCGCAGGAGCTCTCACCTGGCTACTCTAAACAGTCCCTGCCCGGGCGCCGCGGCGTCGGACAGGCTCATTCTGCAGCTTCGGAATCGCGGAATCGTGGCGGCTTCAGGCTTACCTTTTCCGGACCTCAGCGAGCTGGCTGCCCAGGCGGGCTGTATTTCACCGGTTCCCTCACCTCCTGCTCCCGCGGCGGGTCGTGGTCGGAAGCGGTCGGCAAAGGCGGTCGCCCCTCCCCGTGCCCCGCCGAAGAGGCGCGGTGCAGCCCCTCTCAGCCAGGCGGCTGCTGTGGGCGTGCCAAGTGGGTCATCCAACACGAGTCTTATACTTGCTTCTCTTCAATCCCTGTCCGGCTCTCTTCAGTCCATGGACGCAAGGCTGCAGTCCATCGAAGCTTCGCCCGCTTTCGTCGGGTCCACGACCGCCGCCACCGCTGTGGCCTCTATGTCTCTGCTGGCGCACGGGTATCCTCTGCCTGTGCCTACAGCCCCGGGAGATGCCGAGTTTTCCCTGGCCACCTCTGCTCCGGCGCAGTTTTTAGGTAGGCCGTATATTCCTGCTGCTGCCAATATCTCTGCCCGCTTGCGGGCGAAAATCTTGCAGGGCAAGGACGTGAATTTGGTGAGCCTGATTCTGCCTTCCCCGGAATGCGAGAGGAATATGGTGTCCGGGGATGGGTTCTCCACGGTGTTCAAGTCTGCAGACCCCAGGCTGTGCAAGGAGCTGTCCATAGGACAGTTCCTGGTTGCTTTCGGGTTGTTTCGGGATGTTATCTGCTCCGTGTACCCGGGCCGGAGGCCTGAACTGGATTCCTATTTGGCGCTGATTGGCAACCTAAACCTGAAGTATGGAAGGAATATTTTCTTCCAATACCATAAGGCGTTTTCTAGCAAGGCTACGTTGCATCTCACACGGTCTAACGTCCGGGTGGACTGGTCGATGGTGGATCTCGAGCTCCTCGTGATGCTCGTGGGCGGCGCGCTGGTCATTGCTTGCTCCGCCTGCAGCGCTCAGGGCCACATGGCCTCCCTGTGCCCTGTGGCAGCGGTTCGCACGGGGCCTGGTGCTGCCTCTCAGCCCCCTCTCCGTGGTTCCCCGCCCGGCGGCCCCTCCCGCAGACAACAGGTTCCTCAGAATTACAATCCTCCCATTTGCAATAACTTTAACGAAGGTGTATGTTCTTTTACCAATTGCATTTTTCTCCATGTATGCAGCGCTTGCCGGGACGCGCAGCCCGGCGGAAGCCTCGGCCTGACTCAAAGATATAATGACTGTTCATCCTTCCACCCCATTAAATCTTCGTAATTTTGCATATGAATTGGCTTCTCATCCTGACTCCGTGTTTGTGGATCACCTGCTCTCTGGGCTATCTCAAGGTTTTAGAGTGGGCGTGCTTGAGGTTCCTTCCGTCTCGTTCGTCACTAAAAATCAGCTTTCTGCGGTCTCCGACCCCGCGACCGTTTTCCGGCTGCTGGCGTTGGAGGTCGATAAGGGTTACGTTATCGGACCTTTCAGCTCGTCTCCATTCGCGGTGTTGCGCGTCAGTCCCATCGGCGTGGCTACTCGGAAGTATTCGGGAAAGAAACGCCTAATCTTTGATTTATCTGCGCCGCACAACGGGCCTGTCGCGAGCATCAATAGTCTCATTCCGACCGTCCCTTTTTCTCTGCATTATGCCACGGTGGATAACGCCATTAGATTGATTAAGCTGGCGGGGGTTGGCGCTTGGCTCTCCAAGGCGGACATCACTGACGCATTTAAAGTTGTGCCCATTCATCCTTCGCAGTTGCCCCTTTTTGGCGTTAGGTGGGACTCTAAGTTCTATTTTGGGGTGCGTTTAACCTTTGGCTGCCGTAGCAGCCCGTGCATTTTTAACCACGTTTCCGAGGCCCTGTGCTGGATCCTGCTTAACAGGGTGCGGGTGCCCTCGCTGCTTCACTTGTTGGACGACTTTTTACTTGTGGGCCCCCCTCACGATGGCTCCGACGCGTCCTTGGGCAGGCTGCGGCGCTGTTTCGGGTCCCTCGGCGTCCCCCTGTCCGAGGCAAAGACTATCGGTCCCGCCACCTGTTTGGAGTTTCTCGGCATTACCCTAGATTCCGTTGGCATGAAAGCGTCTCTCCCGCTCGATAAATTGCTAAGCGTTCGCAGCATTGCTGCGTCCCATTCTTCCGCCGTCACCATCTGTAAACGTCAGTTGCTCTCCCTCCTCGGGCATCTCAATTTCGCCATATGCGTGATCCCGCAAGGGCGCTCGTTTATTTCCAGGTTGCTGTCTCTCACTTGCACGATCGCGTGTCTCTCGATGCCGGGTGCCGTTCCGATTTACGTTTCTGGTCTCATCTTCTGGAGCACTGGAACAGGGTTTCTTTCTTTTATGACGAGTTGTTGCACTCGTCGGACTACCTGCGGTTTTTTACCGACGCTGCCCTTTCCGCGTTTTTTTTTTTTTTTTTTCAAGACCAGTGGTTCTCAGGCCACTGGCCTCCCAACTTTTCCCAGTCCGATTCATCCGCCCTGCATGAGGTCTACCCAATTGCGGTATCTTGCCACGTCTGGGGGCATCATTGGAAGCGTAAACGCATCTCAGTCATGTGCGATAATCAGGCGGTTGTCAGCATAATAAATAGAGGGCTCTCTTCGTGTAGAAAAATCATGCCATTCATGAGAAGCATCACATGGTCCGCGGTGATGAATATTTTATAATTTTATCAATTTTATCATGGTGATGAATAATTTTATCATCACTGCCCGCCATGTCCCCGGGCATTTCAACGACGCGGCTGATGCTCTGTCTCGTTTTCACTTTCAGACCTTTCGAAGTCTCTGCCTGTCAGCCAGCCCCGTCCCGGTAGCGCTTCCCTCTATTCAAGAGCTAGAGCTGCATTAAACCTCAACCCATTGCATCAACACCTAGAATCCTCCAAAATGTACATGAGGAAAGGTCTAGCGGCGTCCACTCTTAAAACTTACGATTTTGCCTGGCATACTTTTTCCCTATTCTGTGTAATCATTTGCGTACCTCCCAGACCTGTTCTCGTTAAAAGCATTTGTGCATTCATATGTTATTGTACCGACACTCGCAACTTCAAGGTGCAGTATACTCGTGGGTTGATTGCAGGAATTCAGTTTCATATTAAATGTTATGATCCATCGTTTCCAAGCCTCCTTTCTAATCCGGCTATTAAATTACTGTTGAAGGGTGTCTCTAAAACTCACCGCACTTCTCCCGACCTCAGGCAGCCTATCACGCTCGGCATTTTACATAATTTAGTGTCGACACTCAGGGCAGGTGTATTTTCCCCTTATTTAGACGCACTTCTGGAGTCCGTTTTCCTGTTAGCTTTCTATGCATTTCTAAGATGCGGTGAATTTGCTACTCCTTTTACATCCTTCAACCCCGATGTTGATATTACTTTCTCTGATCTGGCTTTTCAAGCTAATCACTACTGCTTACAACTTAAGCATTCTAAACGCGGAGGAGCTTGCTCAGTTATCGTCGCCCGTACAGATACATTATTTTGCCCATTTAAATCTATGTTGAACTATCTTAAAGCCAGGCCTTCTACTAACTCCCTCGCGCCTCTGTTCATTATTTCGGGGGATCGTCCCTTGTCTAAAGGGTGGTTTAGGCAACATCTGGAAGCAGTTCTCCTCAAATCTGGTCTTTCGCCGCAGCATTATTCAGGGCATTCATTCAGGATAGGGGCCGCTACCACAGCGGCCAATCAAGGAATGTCTCGGACCTCGCTGTAAAGGCTGGGTCGGTGGACTTCTTCGGCTTACTCTTCTTACATTCGTCCCGACGTCAATTTCGTCCTCACCAATCAACGATCCCTAAAGCCGTAATCCGGTAAGATACAAACTGTGGGTGTGTTTTCATGTGGGCCACGGGGTGGCATGTCTCACATTCACGGGGCAATCCCGTTCATATCCTAATACAAGAAAATGATCTAATTTCACGGCTGCATTGCCATAAACGGCGGAGATGCCTCGTTTCTTCATGTTTCACGGCGTGTGCCGTAACAGCATATAACCGGTGGTGGTGTAATACTTCAGTAGCCGTTGTTTCGACGGAATATCGTTCATAATAGATTAATGACTAAGCAAATACGGAAGCTATGTTTCATTCTATGTACCGGCCGAGTTGCCGTACCGGCGGAGATGCCGTGTTGCCGGCCTGAGTTGCCGATGACGAAATACGGCAGGATTTCGCATGCTGTTTAGGGGACGGATCACTGCATTTGCTTTCTGTTTCAGATCCGTGCCACCCGGAGGTAAGCTTCATAATTTATTAATTAAAAACATTTTAATTTTCGTGTTTATTTCCTTCATGTCCAATTTCAGTCATGTTTTGGGGGTTACATCTTGGTTCCCTACCCCTACAGTAAATGTATTAATATATTAAATGTATTAATAACGATGGAGTTCAATCTCCAAAACATTGTACACTACATGCTGTTGTACATTAAACCTTTTGCATATCTGCAAACAAGTCTCTCCTGATTGAAATGTAGCTCAGCGCAAATTCTTTCAGGAAGACCTAACAAGTAAACAGTCCCTCCTAAGCGAATCAGGGCTGGAGGCGTTCACCTTCTGATAATCCAATCAGGATCGGCCAAGGAACCCATAGGCCAATCACAGCGTTACATCACTGTTTTAAAAGCTGCTTCTCTCCCTGTGCTATCAGCTGTCATTTCAGGAAGACGTCGTCCCTCCTCCTCCCCTTCCGCCTCCCGTCCTAGGGGTTTCTCCGGCTGTCGCTCCGATGCCTTCTCGGTCTAGTTTCCGGCTTTCTCCGCCACCACCGGTGTCTGGATTCCATCGGGGGGTTACATCTTGGTTCCCTACCCCTACATTAAATGTATTAATATATTAAATGTATTAATAAAGATGGAGTTCAATCTCCAAAACATTGTACACTACGTGCTGTTGTACATTAAACCTTTTGCATATCTGCAAACAAGTCTCTCCTGATTGAAATAATACTTGTTTGAATTCATAAACATTTGATCGTATAACAGCATCCAAAAAAACTACATCAGAAAGAAAAGTAATTTGTTTTTACCTCAAAACAACCTTTTGTAGATAATGCTGTCAGGAAGTTTCAAATGTGGCTCCCTTTTTAGCAAGAATGGAGGGAAACTAAGGGCGTTTCCCAATATGTGTTCTTCTATTGACTTGTGTGCTTGTGTCCCTGTGAAACGTCATCTCGTGTTGCCAAAGTACTGTCCCAATACACGAGTTCGCATTTCGCCAAGAACAGTTAAAATTCCCGGATGTATTCTTGACACGCCCATTTACCGAGGATACATCGGTTGGTAACTTGTATGAACTTCGCAGCACCTGTATCCCAACATTCATTTCGGCATTCAATGATGGTTGGATTTCCAGTACATAGACAGCCCAAAAACGCATTTTCGCCATCTTATTCATCACTAAATTCACTTCTGAGAACATTTTAGGCGAGAAATCAACGGTTTATATTTCGAATATAGGCAGTCTTGCGAAAATCTTTCCCGAATTGACAATTTGCTCCAAAGTTTTCGGAGTTTTCGGGGGTCCATAAAATGACGTGGCCGCCAGCTTGCGCCTGCCGGGGCCGCTTGCTCGGCGCTCGGACAGTCACACTCGGAGACCCCGCTGTAAGATGGAGGTCTTTTAGACCGGTCCCGTAAATAAGAGGCTTTTATTTCACCGTTTCGGATCGTTTGTTTAAATATCACAACACATGTGGTTAACTGTCTTTTCGGAGTTAAACTCAACAAGCACACACACACACACACACACACACACACACACACACACACACACACACACACACACACACACACACACACACACACACACACAGCGCAGCAGGCAGAGGAGAGATATAGGCTACCATAGATAGACTGTATATTATTAGTCTATGAGATATACCCGTTTCTTTTCGGGAGACTTGTTTAAATTATGCCATAGGCTATAGCCTACATTATATTTTGTATTTAGTACATATTTTTGGTGTATTTGTTTTCTGATTTATTAGAAGTTGAGTTTCAGTCTTTATGATAAATGAACAGTTGTACATAAAGTGGTAACATGCTATGACATGTTATGTAGACTAAAGGGGAGACACCAACCTTTATAATTTGAATTTCTAATTTCCATCTCCATGGGCATATACAGCGCACTACAATAATATAGAAACGATAATTCCACATAACACTAATAGGAACACATAGGACACACCAGTGCATATGCCTATTTATTTGTTTCATTTAAACTGACTTAAACTTATATGTTAATAATAGTAGGGATCAAGTTCCACTCTTTTGAATAAATAAGGGGTGTTTGAGCTAAACCATAAACAATAAAATTAAAGCTCAATTAGTTTTATTTTTCAATATTATTGCAATAATTGTAGCATTATGAGGTTTTCTTGTCCGGAGATTGTTTTAAAGTGCCCATATTATGAAAAAAACACTTTTTCTGGGATTTGGGGTGTTCTTTTGTGTCTCTGGTGCTTCCACACACATTCAAACTTTGAAAAAAATCCATCCATGCTGTTTTGAGTGAGATGCGGTTTCTGAATGTGTCCTGCCTTCAGTCTCCTAGTGAGCTGTTCAAAATCGGCTCGGACTGTGACGTCACAGTCCGAAATGAGCTGGCTAACCGCAACCGTTAGCTCGTAGCTAATGCTAACACTAGCATGGTACCTCGTTCTCAATAGCAAAGCACTGCTACAACACACACAAGTTCACCATAATCTACAAAAGAACTACTTACATATGCGCCCTCATTTAGAAGTCTCCCAGCTAATCCTGCCTTGTAACTGACTGAAGTTGGAGAAACAGCCATAGTTTTTTACTTCTATGGAGCTAGCTAGCTGACATGATCTACATCTGAGCTACTGAGCATGTGCGAGTGCAATCAAAGATAGTACAGAAGAAGAAGAAGAAAAGAGGTCTCACTCTGTAGCTAAAACAGAAACCAGGTGAAAAGAGGATCTGCAGCAGTGACAGAGAGCTGTGCAGTACAACAAAAATATGGTGTTTTTTGAAAACTAAACCATGTAAACCTATTCTGGTACAACCTTAAAATACAATTATGAACCTGAAAATGAGTATAATATGGGCGCTTTAATACAAAGTGGTTATATTGTTGTGGTTTTTATTTCTAGCTGGTATTTTGGAGCACTGCAGGTAGCCTCTGTGCTGGGAGTGTTGAGCAATAACAGGAAGAACGCATCGTCTCAAACTGTTAACAGCGTTTTCTGTGCTTGTGAACTTGCGAGTTAATTCTTCCAAGAACAACCAGCAAGAACGTTCTTCCCAGGACAAGTCCGTACTTTGCATTCTTGGTATTGAGAGACGCCCTAACTGAGCAGGAGCACAGTGAGGGTCATCACTCTAGGTAGTTTCTGATTGGAGGAATTCAAGGTGTTACAACCACCCCCTGTTACAACTGTCCCTGGTCTCCCCAACTTGGAAAATAAAGTCATAATTCTAATAAAAAAGTCCGAATTCTGAGAATAAAGTCTTAAAGAATTGGCGGATAAAGTCTTTCTGACTTTATTCTCAGAATTATTTTTCTCAGAACTAGTAAAATATTATGAATTATAATTCTGTTAATGATGGTGCTGCAGCCTCAGTGGGATTAGTAGGCGTAGTAGCCCACTTTTTCGCCCACAGTATTGCACTTAAATGAAATAGATTATAGGTTCAATACCATTTCACCAGTAATATTAGGATTTACTTATGATTAAATAGGCTATGATACACTAGCCTATATTGGAATATACACATTTACTCTAGCACAAATTTTCTCCCACGCAAATTCTCTCTCTTTTGCAGCAGCCGCTGTGTTGCTTTTTTTAGCTCGCTGTATGTGCGCATTTGTATTTCCGCCGACCCGTTTTGGTTGTTACCATGGTGAATCGTAATATCATGGCTCCATTCATGCTGCCTTTTTCTTGTGGTGGTGCACGCGCGTGAACCTACTCCGAGTTGATTGAACCAACTCATATCAGCTGACTTGATACTATAAATAAAATTGAATTGAATTCTGGAACCGAAAACTCAGAGTTTCCATCTCAGGGTAAATCAACTCAGACATCAGGGTTAGACCCCGAGTTTGTTAAACCTTCTACCTGAAACAGATCCCAGCTCTGTCATGGGTACAACGTTGGACTCAAATGCTTGACTCAACTCGGAGTAGAAGGTGAGTTTGTTTATTAATTAATAAACAATCCAGGCAACGGTACAAATCCAACAGGCAGAAGACGAGGTCGAAAATTCAGGCAATAGATCTGAGGTCCGTTCCAGGTAGCAGGGTTAACAAACTCTGAGTCTAACCTTGAACTCTGAGTTGATTTACCCTGAGATGGGGAACTCTGAGTTTTCGGTTCCAGAACAGCTGATTTGAGTTGGTTCAATCAACTCGGAGTAGGTTCACTCAGGGTTACGCGTGTGCACAACCACTATAAAAAGGCAGCATGAATGGAGCCATGATTCTATGATTCACCATGGCAACAGCCAACAAAACTCGGTCGGCATACTTCACGCCTCTTGAACTGGAAATACTCATGCAGGCGTACAGCGAGTATGAACATATATTTCGTAAAAAGAGCAACACAGCTTCTGCACATACTAGGCCTACACACAGGCCTGAAATACACACCCATGCTCATATTTAATCACAAATATAACATTACTGGTAAAACTGGTGGAATGGTATTGAACCTAGCCTATAATCTATTTCATTTAGGTGCAATCCTGCGGGTGAAAAACGCTCTTGGAAGCAGCTGAAAATGAAATATAAGAACATAGTTCAAACAGGTAAGACTTAAGTGTAATAGGCTCATGGCTGTACCTCATTTTAATCACATTTTAAATATGAGTAAATATTCATTGGCAATTTGAATGTGCTGTAGTCTATCCCCAACTAATGTTCACATACATAGATGTCCTCTCGCCCATCCTCCTTTGTTAATTAAAAGGGCCCATTTAAATTCTACTAAGCCAACAGAAAGTTGGCAGAGGCCAGGAGAACTGGTGGAGGACCAGCACCACCACCTCTGACAGAGGCAGAGGAGCTGGCCCTGAGCCAGAATGCAGGAAGGCCAGTGGCTGAAGGTATCCCTGGAGGGAGCTCTTCCTCTGAGCCAGCCACATCACAGGACACAAGTGCCTTCATAAGATGTAATAGGCTTATATTTATCTTCTTTTATGCCTATTTATATTTTAGAGATATTATTCCCCTCTTCATGGGTTTGTCATTTATTCCAACAGATTCCGATGGTGTTCTCACACTCGTGGACCCTCACGTCACAGCAGAACTCCTTGAAGCTGTAAGTAGACAACTAAATACTCCAGACATGATGCAAGTAGTTTAAAGTCTAACGAAACAATACTCTTCACAGGAGGAAACGGATGAAGAGGACACATTGTCTGCCACCACAGAAATGGATCCAGAGAGGCCTACATACAGTGCCTTGCGAAAGTATTCGGCCCCCTTGAACGTTTCGACCTTTTGCCACATTTCAGGCCTCAAACATAAAGATATAAAACTGTAACTTTTTGTGAAGAATCAACAACAAGTGGGTCCCAATTATGAAGTGGAACGAAATTCATTGGCTATTTCAAACTTTTTTAACAAATAAAAAACTGAAAAAGTGGGTACAAAATTATTCAGCCCCTTTACTTTCAGTGCAGCAAACTCTCTCAGAAGTTCAGTGAGGATCTCTGAATGATCCAATGTTGACCTAAATTAATAATATGATAAATAGAATCCAGCTGTGTGTAATCAAGTCTCCGTATAAATGCACCTGCTCTGTGATAGTCTCAGAGGTCCGTGTAAAGCACAGAGAGCATCATGAAGAACAAGGAACACACCAGGCAGTTCCGAGATACTGTTGTGGAGAAGTTTAAAGCCGGTTGGATACCAAAAGATTTCCCAAGCTTTAAACATCCCAAGGAGCACTGTGCAAGCGATAATATTGAAATGGAAGGAGTATCAGACCACTACAAATCTGAAGACCCGGCCGTCCCTCTAAACTTTCAGCTCATACAATGAGAAGACTGATCAGAGATGCAGCCAAGAGGCCCATGATCACTCTGGATGAACTGCAGAGATCTACAGCTGAGGTGGGAGACTCTGTCCATGGGACAACAATCAGTCGTATGCTACCAAATCTGGCCTTTATGGAAGAGTGGCAAGAAGAAAGCCATTTCTTAAAGATATCCATAAAAAGGTCGTTTAAAGTTTGCCAAAAGCCACCTGGGAGACACACCAAACATGTGGAAGAAGGTGCTGTGGTCAGATGAAACCAAAATCGAACTTTTTGGCAACAATGCAAAACGTTATGTTTGGCGTAAAAGCAACACAGCTCATCACCCTGAACACACCATCCCCACTGTCAAACATGGTGGTGGCAGCATCATGGTTTGGGCCTGCTTTTCTTCAGCAGGGACAGGGAAGATGGTTAAAATTGATGGGAAGATGGATGGAGCCAAATACAGGACCATTCTGGAAGAAAACCTGATGGAGTCTGCAAAAGACCTGAGACTGGGACGGAGATTTGTCTTCCAACAAGACAATGATCCAAAACATAAAGCAAAATCTACAATGGAATGGTTCACAAATAAACATATCCAGGTGTTAGAATGGCCAAGTCAAAGTCCAGACCTGAATCCAATCGAGAATCTGTGGAAAGAACTGAAAACTGCTGTTCACAAACGCTCTCCATCCAACCTCACTGAGCTCGAGCTGTTTTGCAAGGAGGAATGGGCAAAAATGTCAGTCTCTCGATATGCAAAACTGATAGAGACATACCCCAAGCGACTTACAGCTGTAATCGCAGCAAAAGGTAGCGCTACAAAGTATTAACTTAACGGGGCTGAATAATTTTGCACGCCCAATATTTCAGTTTTTTATTTGTTTAAAAGGTTTGAAATATCCAATAAATTTCGTTCCACTTCATGATTGTGACCCACTTGTTGTTGATTCTTCACAAAAAATTACAGTTTTATATCTTTATGTTTGAGGCCTGAAATGTGGCAAAAGGTCGAAAAGTTCAAGGGGGCCGAATACTTTCGCAAGGCACTGTAGGTAGGATATCACCACTATGTTACTGATAGTCATCTCCACATTCACAATTCTTAACACTGCTGTGTGGTATTAACCCAGTATCACATGTGACATGTATGACAGGATATTCTATTTTTCTTTTAACAGAACATGGCTGGGCAACAGGAGGGTCCATCAACTTCCACAGCACAGATGAACACAGTGAGATGTCCAGCAACTGCCAGAGGTTCTTTCTGTGGAAATAATCAACTGTATGACTTCTTTTTTAATGATTTTATGTATTCCCAGTTACCTGTGAAGGACCTTTACAAGATGCATCTGATACAGCAAATGAAAAAAACAGACCTTGAAATGGCATTGTTGGACCGCCAAATTAAAAAGACTGATCTGGAAATCGAAATCCTCAAACACAAGTTAAAGGTGGGTGAATGGTCACAGGTGACTTGTGTTAGTTACTGGAACAATATATAAAAAACCTAATGTTGCTTTTGTGTTTTTAGGAAATAAAGAAGACAAAATAAAATTTGAATTATTTGTCTTTATTTGGGTGGTGCTTGTGTTTTAGTTGATGAAGTGATTCCTACATATAATGTCCCTGACTGCTCTTCCATCCTGGACATCTGCAGGGTGGATAGGGTCCTCATCAGGGTCCTCTACATGTAGGGCAGGGCGTTGCTCTCCCATAATTGTGGCAATATTATGGAGAACAACACATGCCACAATAATGTCACAGGCCCTCTCAGGGGTTACCCTGAGGTGGCGTAGGCACTGGAAACGAGCTTTCAGCAGGCCTATGGTCATCTCCCCCCGGGCTCTAGTACTGCAGTGGGCCACATTGAAGTTTCGTTGGGGGCCTGGCTCCGGGTCAGGGTAAGCAGAGTGGGCTGGCATGTGTAACCCCTGTCACCCAGCAGAAGGCCTTCAAACTCTCCTGTAATGCATAGTGTATACATTGAGTGTATTTAAGGAGGGAGACAGATGAATAATACTTTACAAAGCTTAAGGCTGCTTACCACGTTCCAGTCTGTTGCTCAGGGCACACTCACGATATATCCGTGAGTCATGCACAGACCCAGGCCATTTGGCCTCCACGTTGGTTATTAGATATGCAGCATCACATATGATCTTGACAGTGCAGAGCATGACAGATGTTACTTGCAGTATTGTGATGCAGTTTGTTACATTTTGGGACAGTGGTCAATTTACCTGCACATTAATGCTGTGAATGGACTTCCTATTCACATAGTCCACTTCATTTTCGTAAGGAGCAGTGATTGGAATGTGTGTGCCATCAATGCAGCCAATCACATTGGGAAATCCTAAAAGGAATTTGAATTACTTATACCATTCTGATCTTGCAGCACCATGTCATTATCCGAATTATAATTAATAATTTATCACTGTAAGAGTTTTACATTATTCACCTGCAATCCTGTGGAACTCTACTTTAATGGCTCTCACTGGTTTGTGTCCAGGGAACACTACAAACACGTTTAAAAAAACGTTTCAGAGCGAGGCACACTTTTCTGACGGATCTGCATACAGTGGCTTTACCAAGATGCTCCGCGTCACCAGTGTTGTAAAGAAAACTGCCGTTTGCAAAAAAACGTAATGCAACACAAAGAATCTGCTTGGATGTAAGAGCATGTCCACGATGGTTGATGTTAGTGATATGTGGACGGATAAGGTTATGCACGTATCTGATAGACTGTGAAGAGAAACGATACCGCTCAAATAGGTAGTTATCTGGAAACAAAAATACATCTCGATATCCTCTCCCGACGAATGTTTAACTCCCTGCGAAGTAATAAAGCTTCATCAATCGGATCGTCGACAAAAGGACATGCCATGTTTTAGAAAAAAACTTTAGTGTCCAACGTTAAATTACTTAATGAAACAATCCTATTTTAATCATGCAGATGACAAAACTGCACTAAAATGCACCTGATCCAGACTGAATGAATGAGGAAATGAATGCGCGCTGTGTCAGAGGGAGGAGACTGAGAGAAACTCGAGGTTTCTTAAAGAAAACCTGCTCCCAACCAGGTTAGGTTCACAGGCTCAGTTACCATAGTAACTGACTCTGAGGTTAAGTTACCTCTCTTTCTGGAACGGAAAACCCAGAGTTTCCCTCATCTCAGGGTTAACCAACTCAGAGTTTTCACTAAACCTGCTTTCTGGAACGGGCCTCAGGAAACAAACACTAGAAAACGCAGGAGAGTGAGACACACGAGGAGTAACAACAATCTGGCAGGGAACAAGTGAAACAAGGGGGTATATATACACGGGGGATGGGAAGACAGCTACACACAGGTGAATCACATTAGGGTGGGGACAGGTAATCATTAAAGGCGGGAACAAACAAAGACAGGAAGACAAGTGACCAGGGATGTAACCAAACAGTGGATTTCAAAATAAAACAGGAATTCCATGAAAACAAACAGAAAACATGAAACCAACTTAAACACAGAAACTTGACAGAAGGACAAAAACATGACCAGCTCTTAATTATAAAGGGACTTCCTTTGACACACTGAGCTCCTCTCTTCTCTCGCTTTCCATCTGTGTGCATCCATGTGCCAGAAATGTTTGTTACTAACTTAGCTCTGGGGAGCTTATTCCCCGGAGTCCATGTGTTTTCTCGCCCTGCAGTTTTCCTTGGATTAAGGTGGCACCTAAATCATGGTTGCAGCTGTCGCCGTGGTCCTGCTCCGCGCCCTGCTGTGCCCTACTACGCTCTGCAACGCCCCCCTACGCCCTGAACTACTACAACTATTATTTCTAGTCACTATCTACTATCTTTATTGTTACTGTAAGTGCCACTGTTCATCATTCCAACTGCTATATTTATTATAAATCATATTTCTCTATAAATCTGTATCAGTGTCTCTGTGTCCCACCGGCAGGGACAGATGTTGCCCACAGAGAGCCTGGGTCTGTCTGAGGTTTTTCCCTAAAAGGGAGTTTTTCCTCGTCACCGTCGCACTAAATGCTTGCTCTTGGGGGGGAATTGTTGAGTTTTTGTAAATGATAGAGTGTGGTCTAGACCTACTCTATCTGTAAAGTGTCTTGAGATAACTCTTGTTATGATTTGATACTATAAATAAAATTGAATTGAATTATTTTTTTGTGTCTGTCTGTCGGTTACAGTTTGTTAACAGTACTTAGAACCTTCTGGCAGAGTGGTTAAAACGAAAACAGATGCATGTATGTGTCAGACTCATACAAGTATGACATTTTCTTTTTTACAATATATAAAACCTTTATTTAGATAGGTTAGATGTCAGTATTATTATTCAATCTATCTTTTAACACGGACAATCAGTCCCACTCTTATATTCTACTAGTCTGTTCTATTAGTAACTCAATTCTACTAATAATATAATGCTGACTTTTTAAATTGCCTAAAACACCAGCCTAAAAAGGACTTGAATGGTTCTGTCCCTCCCCTTCCTCTCTCTGTGTGTTGCTGTTCTCAAACGTCGTTCTCTTCTGGAAAAAAACACCAAACATCGAGCAAGCTCCATGCTGAAAATGGCAAGTTTTAAAGAAAATTTGGATGGTGCAACAAGGCAGACCTGCTTGGTTCTCTCGGGACACTAGACACTAGTACTTGTATACAGGGCCACGAATGGATCAGCCCCAGCATACATCCAGGACATGGTCCAACCCTATACCCCAACCCGCCCACTCCGCTCTGCATCAGCCAACCTGTATATATATATATATATATATATATATATATACACACACACACACACACACACACACACACACACACACACACACACACACACACACATATATATATATATATATATATACACACACATATATATACACACATATATATACACACACATATATATATATATCTACACATATATATATATATATATATATATACACACACATATATATAAACACATATACATATATATATATATATATATATATATATATATTCTCCGTGAACCATCACCTTATCGTGGTGGAGGGGCCAGACAAAGAATGGTTCAAAAACCCCAATGGAAAAACAAGGTAGAAATGGAGTGACCCTGCCCGGAGGAAGCCCGGGGCCCCCCGCTGGCGGAGCCAGGCCCAGACGGGCGGGCTCGTCGGCGCAGCCTGGTGGCCGGTTTGCCACGGAGCCCGGCGGGCACAGCCCGAACAAGCTACGTGGCTCCCATCTCTCCAGCCCATGGGCCCACCACCTGTGGGAGGAACCGCTGGGTCGGGTGCGCTGCCACATGGGTGGCAGTGAAGGTCAGGGGCCTCGACGGACCAGACCCGGGCAGCAGACGCTGGCTCTGGGGACGTGAACGTCACCTCTCTGTGGGGAAGGAGCCGGAACTGGTGCGGGAGGTGGAGCGCTACCGTTAGATCTGGTGGGGCTTACCTTTACGCACAGTCTCGGTTCTGGAACCGTACTCCTGGATAGGGGTTGGACTCTTTTCTTCTCGAGTTGCTCAGGGTGTGCGGCGCTGGGCGGGGTGTGGGGATACTAACAAGCCCCCGGCTGAGCGCCGCTACGTTGGAGTTTACCCCGGTGGACGAGAGGGTCGCCTCCCTACGCCTGCGAGTTGTGGGGGGGAAAACTCTGACTGTTGTTTGTGCATATGCACCAAACAGGAGTTTGGAGTATTCGGCCTTCTTGGAGACCTTGAGTGGAGTCCTGCATGGGGCGCCAGTGGGGGACTCCATTGTTCTGCTGGGGGACTTCAACGCACACGTGGGCAATGATGGAGACACCTGGAGAGGCGTGATTGGGAGGAACGGCCTCCCTGATCTAAACCAGAGTGGTTGTTTGTTGTTGGACTTCCGTGCTAGTCATGGATTGTCTATAACGAACACCATGTTCGAACATAGGGATGCTCATAAGTGTACCTGGTATCAGAGCACCCTAGGCCGAAGGTCAATGATCGATTTTATAATCGTTTCATCTGATCTGAGGCCATATGTTTTGGACACTCGGGTGAAGAGAGGGGCAGAGCTGTCAACCGATCACCATCTGGTGGTGAGTTGGGTCAGGGGGTGGGGGAAGACTCTGGACAGACCTGGTAAGCCCAAACGTGTAAATTGGGAACGTCTGGAGGAGGCCCCTGTCCAACGGACTTTCAACTCGCACCTCCGGCGGAGCTTTTCGTGCATCCCTGTGGAGGCTGGGGGCATTGAACCCGAGTGGACAATGTTCAAAGTTTCCATTGCTGAAGCTGCGGCGAGGAGCTGTGGTCTTAGGGTCTTAGGTGCCTCAAGGGGTGGTAACCCACGAACACCGTGGTGGACACCGGTGGTCAGGGAAGCCGTCCGACTGAAGAAGGAGTCTTTCCGGGATATGTTATCCCAGAGGACTCCGGAGGCAGTTGCAGGGTACCGAAGGGCGGTGGAAGGAGCATTTTGAGGAACTCCTGAATCCGACTAATACGCCCTCTATGTTAGAGGCAGAGCTGGAGGATGACGGGGGATTGTCGTCGATTTCCCAGGCGGAAGTCACTGATGTAGTCAAACAACTCCACAGTGGCAAAGCCCCGGGGATTGATGAGATCCGTCCAGAAATGCTCAAGGCTCTGGGTGTGGAGGGGCTGTCCTGGTTGACACGTCTCTTCAACATTGCGTGGAAGTCTGGAACAGTGCCAAAGGAGTGGCAGACTGGGGTGGTGGTTCCCTTTTTTAAAAAGGGGGACCAGAGGGTGTGTGCCAATTACAGGGGTATCACACTTCTCAGCCTCCCTGGTAAAGTCTACTCCAAGGTGCTGGAAAGGAGGGTTCGGCCGATAGTCGAACCTCAGGTTGAGGAGGAACAATGCGATTCCGTCCTGGTCGGTGAACAACGGACCAGCTCTTCACTCGCAAGGATCCTGGAGGGGGCCTGGGAGTATGTCTCAACCGGTCTACATGTGTTTTGTGGATTGGTGGCAAGGCATGACCGGGTCCCCCGGGAGATACTGTGGGAGGTGCGCGCGGAGTATGGGGTGAGGGGGTCTCTACTCAGGGCCATCCAACTTCTGTACGACCAAAGTGAGAGCTGTGTCCGGTTTTCGGGAGTAAGTCGGACTCGTTTCAGGTGAGGGTTGGCCTCCGCCAGGGCTGGCCGCTTTGTCACCAATCCTGTTTGTAATATTTATGGACAGGATATTGAGGCGTAGTCGGGGTGGGGGGGGGTTGCAGTTCGTTGGGCTGGGGATCTCATCGCTGCTTTTGCAGATGATGTGGTCCTGATGGCATCATCGGCCTCGCGACCTTCAGCACTCACTGGATCGGTTCGCAGCCGAGTGTGAAGCGGTTGGGATGAGGATCAGCACCTCTAAATCGGAGGCCATGGTTCTCAACAGGAAACCGATGGAATGCCTTCTCCAGGTAGGGAATGAGTCCTTACCCCAAGTGAAGGAGTTCAAGTACCTTGGGGTTTTGTTCGCAGTGAGGGGACAATGGAGCGGAGATTGGTCGGAGAATCGGCGAGCGGGCGCGGTATTACATTCCATCTATCGCACCGTTGGACGAAAAGAGAGCTGAGCCAGAAGGCAAAGCTCTCGATCCCGGTCAGATTTCGCCTCGCCCTCACCTATGGTCATGAAGGCTGGGTCATGACCGAAAGAACGAGATCCAGGGTACAAGCGGCCGAAATGGGTTTCCTCAGGAGGGTGGCTGGCATCTCCCTTAGAGATAGGGTGAGAAGCTCAGTCATCCGTGAGGAGCTCGGAGTAGAGCCGCTGCTCCTTCGCGTCGAAAGGAGCCAGTTGAGGTGGTTCGGGCATCTGGTAAGGATGCCCCCTGGGCGCCTCCCTAGGGAGGTGTTCCAGGCACGTCCAGCTGGGAGGAGGCCTCGGGGAAGACCCAGGACTAGGTGGAGGGATTATATCTCCAACCTGGCCTGGGAACGCCTCGGGATCCCCCAGTCGGAGCTGGTTAATGTTGCTCGGGAAAGGGAAGTTTGGGGTCCCCTGCTGGAGCTGCTCCCCCCGCGACCCGACACCGGATAAGCGGACGAAGATGGATGGATGGATGGATGGATGGATACCTTTTTGCCTGCCTTTTCCAGGACTCGTTTGGTTTTGTTTATTTTTTTTTATGTTTTATTAAATCATCAAACGTTCCTCTGCGTCCGTCTCTGCATTTTGGGTCCGCCATTCACCAACCCCGCCATAACAGAATTTGCGTGTACTGACGACTACTTGGAGAAAGCACAGGACATGAAGGAGAGATTCACGCTAGCCAGCAGAATGGGTTGAAAAAGCCTATAAAGCAGCCCTAAAAAAGCCTTGATCAGATTTACTTAAAAGTAACAAAAGAAAAGACATTCTCTGTCACATGCATTACATCCTATTCTCCCCACTCCCCGCATATACTATGTCCGATCTTTAAAAAAAGTAATGGCACTTCTTGAAATCAGATCCCGATCTTTCCGAGATAATGAAAGATATGCCGCTATTCGTCCATAAGCGTGAAAAAAAACTTAAAAGATCTGCTGGTACATGCAGACTTCTCCAGATACAAGTCGAGAAGAGCCTCACAAAGGCTTCTGAGTCCATTGCCCACTGGCAACTACCGCTGTGGTGGCTGCGTGCAATGTAACAACACTCGCAAGACCTGCACATTCCACCACCCACCCACACAATAACAAGTCATTCCCAATATAAAATGTCACAACTTTTTCCTCTACCCACATAGTGTACACCTTGACGTGCCCATGTGGTCTAGTCCATGTAGGTAAAACCACTGGACGGTTGAAACAGCGTATAAGTGAACACAAAAGCCCAATCTGCAGAAATGACCGGGATTACCCGGTAACGGTACACTTTAATGATTTTAAACATGATATCTCTTCTGTACGCTTTTGTGGTATTGAACATGTGAAGTTACCACAGAGAGGTGGTAACCATGATTTATTATTAAAAAGACGTGAAGCATACTGGATTTTCACATTAGAAACACAATCTCCCAAAGACCTGAATGATGAGTTCAACCTAAATATCATGTTGTAATATATCTTTCCCTTTTTCCTTTCCTTTTAGTTTCATGTATTTTCTTATTTTGTCTTCTTCGTCATGTTATGTATTTGAACTGAGTAGATTGTATATTTCCAGTCAGATTTTTTATATCTGGTAATGTAGAATGGTTGTCAATATTCTGACGGTGTTAAAAGAGAGGTGACATTACCTCTATGTTTGTTACTCACAGATGGTGATTAAAAAAAACAAAAACGAACAACGTCGCCTGTGAGCAGATTCTGATTGGTTCAGAGTAGTCAACCAAACTACTTGAGCACACAATTCAATGTGAAGTGTAAATTCACCTGAGGAAGGTCTGTGTGACCGAAACGTTGTCAAATAAAATATTTGCATGTGTAATGGACAGTGTGCGGGACTTCTTCAACAAATTAGAATTTTAATGCCTTTATTGTCATTGCATTTAAGTACAATGAAATTGTACAGCCGCTCTAGTAAGGTGCATCATCATTGTAACACATATATATAAAAGTAAATGCGAGAGTACCTTAAAAAAAATCTAGCCAATCTCAGACTGATCTCATGAATTGGCGTATGTATGACACACCAATTTGTATTCCGTTTTTGCGTGTTATGAAGACGCATAATCGCATTTTTGCGTGTATATCAATGCAAATCGGCCGCCATTGGCCTATATTGTGAGTCCATTTCCGCCGTAGCGAGTGGTATAAAGGAACGGGGGATTGAGTAAGAAGCTAGGTTGGTGTGGTGGATGGGTAAAACACAGGACTTTCACCTGGGAGAGCTGGGTTTGTGCCCCGTGTGTGGTAATTTTTTGGCCGTTTGCCTTTTTTTTTTTTTAAGTTTTGTTTTTAATAAGCCTTACCCAATGTTTCTTTCCTAAACCCAACCATTTGTTGTTGTCGTAAGCGTGTTTTAGTCGTTATTTTCCGTGTTTTTGTCACTGTTTTGTTACTAAAGCCTTTCCCTGTGTTCTTTTCCTAAACTCAACCATTTTTTTTTTCTTAACAGGCGTGTGACGTTGTTCTCGCGATAGTACGTCGCGTTCTCGCGATAACACGCAACGTGGCGAGGCCACGTGGTGGGTCTGTTTACATCAGCTGTATCCAGCGTGTATCATACACGTGGATAGCTGAAAATGGCGTAAAATAACACGCCATTTGGCTTTCTGAAAGTGGCGTATATATTTACGCAAAGTCATGATGCCATGTTGCCAATCTAGAAGTGGTTCATTTTACTAGAAAGCATACACTACAACATACACTGGTCGTGTTTTTGAAGGAAATACAACTTGTACCATAAGTTGCCTCAAAAAGGAAACATGAAAATGATTATACGCTGTTTGTCATTGCCTTCCAAAATGAGTGTGTTCTAACCTGACTCCACCAGATGGATTGCTTCACTTTTGCTCGGCATATCCATCTGGGAACTTTCCGTTGGAGAACTTTTGGGAAGGGGCGAAAATACTGGTTAGCTGATTGGATGAACCATCTGTCTATCACCTATGTTGGTGATAGACGGGCCAAATCAACCAATCAGATCCACGAAGCGTATGAAAATATAACCACAAGCCAGGCTACCCCTGCTGCTGCAGGCAAAGCATAGCTTGTTAGCTCAGCAAGCAAGCAACATGTCGGTAAAGGATATTTGCCGTTTGTGTAACGAGAATTTAGGAATAAAAGACACCATTTTCAGGTTCCCAGGTTCAGGTTCATCTGTCTATCACCACCTAACCCACCTCAAAACCAACGCTGATTGGCCTGGTCGTTTGGCGAGCGGCTCCAAATTTTCTCTATCTCAAGATGCCAGACTGATCTGCGAGTGGAAAACTGGAGCTCGCGAGATCAGGACGGTCTCACGAGGCTAAGTGTGTGCTGCTCTGATACCCCAATTTGTGATTTGTCTCCACTAAAGTTATGCAAAAAAAATAACTGGTTCACTTGGTATTAATAAGACTTAATTTACATGGTCCATGTCAGTAAAACTAACAAAAAGTTACATTTGTTCCCATTTGAACACCCAGATATTATCAAAAATGACGCTACACGTAGTCTTTTGTGTTCAGATATGACACACTTTATTCAATTTATGACAGTTTGGTTTCTAATTTAGGTGCACACAAGTTGTTTACATCCTGTCTTAAAATGTATAGTTACACTTTATCTCTGATCTTATCAAACCGTTTGCTTTTGGCATTACTGTAGTTTCTTTACTGCTTAGTTACTTCCTTTGAGTTTAGGCCCTACTTTTTTGACTACTTTTTCTAGTTTCATATGTTATATTAGGATTTATTCACTTTTTTAAATTTGTCATGTTATCAAATTTGCAAATGTATTAAAGCAGTGCTTCTTTTTTTGACACCTTTGCCATTTCCTGTACTAGAAACCATGTTGTGTGAAGGAGAAAGTGTCCTTGTGTGCAGCAGCAACTATCTTGTATGAGTTTGAGTTTCTTATCATTGCTCTGAAAAGATGACAATACATAAGTGAGCTTTGCTACATTCCTGACTATGTCCAATGAGAAATGCTTCGTCATGTTTGGTCAAACAAGAGAAACTGTTCCAGCGGAAACGTTGGCTCTTGGGACAGTTGTGGCCATAAGTGACTTTTTACGTGCACACAAGATAGTCACATGTGAATGCAAGGGGCCTCATTTATCAACCGCACGTACGCACAGGTGTGTGTGTATGTAATGCGTAAGAACATTACCACGCAAAGTGTGGAATTTACCAACGTGCACTTACACTTAGGAATGTGTGTGAATATAAGCACAGCTCTGGCCATGCTTACCAACAGAATCTAGTGGTAGAAGAGCCATACTACAAATAAAAAGCATTTAGGAGTGTCACAGTATGCATCACACAATCAACATCCACACGTGTCCAGTGTTTCTTTTTATTAGAAAACACTCATTCATTTTTCTAGTTTTAAACGGACAAGTTGCCCAATTGGTGTCAAACCCGATAAAAGACCGCTGTGACAAATGTTTGAAATATAGTGCTGTGGCGTATCTTGCGTTACTGGAAGACTTGGCAAACAATGCGCTCAAAGATGGCGCTGATCTGCTTGGCGAGGGCACAGAGCGGCTTCTAAGTAGGTGCCGCATCCCTAAAAATGTACTGTTGGATTTGTGTCGTGATATCCGTGACCTTCTCCAATGCAGCATTTTTGCCTTTTGTTTGTAATTCGTCCTGCCCTGAGTGAACCAAACAATATTTGTTGGTTGGATTCAACCTCATCTACCAGTAGCTTCATTTCACGGTTTGAGAAGTTCTTCTTCTTTGCCATTATTACGGTGAGGGACTAACACATTCACGTGGTTGATAAAGGGATCTGTTGTTACCATATATGGTTAATTGGAGAGGTTTCTGAATGCATTGGCCTAAGTGTGAACGAGCATGGTGGTTAAGAACAGGTGGGATTGGCTTGCGCACGTTTGATACATACAGATCTTGTTTTTGTTCTTAAGCACATACTAAATTTCATTCGCAAGACAGAATTTAGAACATTTGCTACGCACTGTTGATAAATGAGACCCAAGGAACCTTGTATTGAAGATAAGATAATTTTCTGATTAAAGAGACTCGCAACAGTTTGTAGTGCACACTAAATATCTTTGAGTTAGCCATAGACACATTCTTGCAAGGGCTCTAGACTAACGTCTGAACCGTCCTCACATGACGTGTGTGTAAACACCTGTTGATGTTACATTCAGACTCCATCTGTACAGGTCTGCGCTGGGAGCTTGGGTTGGGTTGGGGGATTAAAGCGTTGATTAAAGCTCTGAGGTGGTCTCTATAGGTTGTTGAGCTCCAAAAGGGTTTGGTCCAACACCTGGTGCATGTCCAGGTTCTCCTCTTTGGCCTGGGCCAGTTTCTCTGGGGGAGGAAACAAAGTCACAAGGGTGAGTATTTAAATACATTTCCTGTCTGGAACTGGAGATACAGAAAATCCCGAGGCCCTCAAATTCTACACAGTCTTACCATAAAAGGACAGCATTAAAACCAAGGCACTATTGTTGAAGAAAATATTAAAAATCCTTTATTGATGCAGCTAATGCACAGCAAAAGAATACACATTTTTTTTACCTTTTGCTATGAATTAGCTGCATCAATCAGGGTTCAACAATAAGGGTTGCCCGATGGCCCGAGGCAAACGCAAAGTCGGGCAAGTAAATCAAACAATCCACTTGCCCGTTTTTTTTTTTTTTTTTTCTTGCACCCCCACGTCAGTGAACGCTTGTTGACTGATTTGATTTGAACGTGCCGTTGGCCAATCAAGAATTGAGTTTGCGCTTGCCGCTTTGGACAGTTTTTCCCCCCAATTGTTTAATGCTTTTGATGATTTTTTGACTAAATTTTCTGCATTGTTGCTTTTTACGTTTTTTACCTGGGTTTCTTTACGCTATTTTTGACGTTTTTTTCCCGAAAAAACATGCCAGCAAAAATAGACTTTGGGCAAGTAGAATTAGTTTTTACTTTCAGAAAAAAAGAGTGCCTTGGTTGTCATGCTGTTCTGATACTATTGGGTTACCACGGCACCAAAGAGCACCTTGTGAGACTTTTTTCAACCACCACCAAAAAGAAGCGCTCCTTTACCATAAAAGGGTGTGCTCAAAAGACAGACGAGAAGCTAAATTTGGCAGTTTCCGAGGTTTAAAAGAGAATAATTAAATGCTGCTGGAGAACGTCGCAAACCTATTTAACGCTACACTACATTTTTCAATGATACTTTATTTTACAAAACTATAATTTCCTCAGAAGTTTCCTGGAAAAAAAACAATGTCTTTTGGTACTGATCATACTGGGGCAAGTCTGGATCAACAGAAGCACATTTACCAGGTTAAAGACTGACATCTTGATGTCCTTTGCCCCTCACCTTCTGCTCTCTGTGTTGCCGTTCTTAAAATCCCTTTGCTACAGGAAACAACAACCTTCAACAAGCAAGCCATGCGCTAAAAATGGCAGGTTTTGAAGAAAATTTGGATTGGCAATAAGGCAGGCCTGCCAAAGATTATGTTTAGGGCAGTTCCTCTCTAACTGGGACGTTTTGGGAGCGATTGGTGGGATTGCTGTGGATGAAGTACACACGGAGCTAATGAGGTTTAACCATGTATCCAGCTCTTTTCTTTTTTGGAGGCTTTTCCGCCTTTATTTTGACAGGACAGCTAGGTGAGAAAGGGTAGAGAGAGAGAGAGAGGAAGACATGCAGGAAATTGTCACAGGTCGGATTCAAACCCTGTACCTCTGCATCAAGGCATAAACCTCTCAGTATATGTGCGCCTGCTCTAACACTGACCCAACCCGGCCACGTATCCAGCTCATTTAAATAGCTCACATTACTGTATTGTGTCAAACTTGTGTTAAACTTCATTTAATATGTGCAAATGTTGAACCAAAACAAGTTCCTTCCTGAGACTATTTAGCAGAGCTGAGTCCGGAGCTTAGCGCCGCTCAAGACCATTGTGATTGGTTTAAACAAAACAGAGCGGTTTTTTTTCTCCTATCCCAGAATGCATCTGTGGTGCAGCCAGACCTTACTCCACAGCACTGTGGAGACAGAGCTGGCAATGCGAGACTACACAGTTACAGATGTCTGAACTGATGTTCATCTGGCAATTCTGGCAGTTAAACTGGGCATTATAATTGCCTTTAATTAGTACCAGATTAAATACATAGATTATTCCGGGAACTTTCCAGGAAACTATGAGCAAATTATGAACTATAAAATAAAGTCTTACCTGTATTTCTCAGTTGTTTTAGCTCATTTTCAAAAAGACTTTTTCCAGTAATTCTAAATACGGAACTGAACCCACTATTTATACTGTGCAACACAAAACCGTTTCCAACTGCAAAACCAACTTAAAAACTACAAAACTTGTTTGAAAATGAAATGAATTAAAGCATAACTGTCACAATGCAATCGGCCTGTCACCGATTGAAGCAAGGCAAGCCAGTCTATGCATAGTCTCATGACAGTGTGTCCATGTAGTTTTCTTTACACTGAGACTTATGTATAGATGTATAGAGACTATAGTAAATCCAACCGAATACTAGCCATCAAACTCGTGCCACACAGACACATCAAGCAATTATATAAAAGGTTTATCAGTATGTTTGTTACTCACAGTATGTACCTGACACTGCAAATGTAGCGATGCATTGTACTGTTCCCACAGCTATCACATAAAGAAACATGGTTTACAGATCATCTAATACAAATGCAGGCGGACCTGAGAATCTTCTCTCTCTGGGTCCAGGCTGCACGCCTAGTGGCACTCATGACTCTTTCCAGGACAAGCCTGGGCCCTGTGTATTAAATTCTTCTTAAATCTATGTTGTGATAGGTAATAGAAAAAGAATGGTGAATCTGCAAAGTAAGAAAAAGAAGCACTTAACTGCCAACTTAGCAAATTTAGCATCCATTCCTCGTCAGCAACAACCTGTCCCAAAAAAGTATTTTAACACAATAACACTAGCCTTACTAAATGTCAGGTCTTTGGCAGGTAAATCATTTTTAATCAATGATTTTATTATTAAGCACAATCTTGATTTTATGTTTTTAACTGAAAACTGGTTAGACCATAATAACAGTGCTGCTGTTCTTATAGAGTCAGCTCCCCCTAACTTCAGTTTTATGAGTGAGCACAGAGTGAACAAGAAAGGAGGTGGAGTCGCCATTTTGTTTAATGACTCATTCCAATGTACTCAAATATCTTATGTAAACTTTGCTTCTTTTGAATATGTGGCACTTCAGCTAAGGTCCTCCCCTCAAACTATATTTCTAAATATCTACAGGCCACCTAAATACTGTGCATCCTTCTTTGACGACTTTACTGAACTGCTGTCTATAATCTGTATTAACTTTGATTGTGTAGTTATTGCTGGTGATTTCAACATTCATGTTGATAAGCCCCAGGATAGAGGGACCAAAGAACTGTGTTGTATTTTTGAGAACTATGGACTGACTCAGCATGTGACGGAGCCCACACACAACAAGGGGCACACTCTGGACTTGATTATCTCCAAGGGTTTGAACATTTCCAAGGTTGTGGTGACTGATGCTGAGTTAGTAGCTAATTTCAACTGTAAAATTACAAATGTTATTGATGCCATTGCTCCCACTAAGGTCAAAGCTGTCTCTGGTAAGAAAAGATCTCCATGGAGAAATGTCATACTGGTAAGAACCGAAAAAAGAGAGTGTCGAAAAGCAGAACCCAGGTGGCGAAAAACTAATCTCCAGGTCCACTACAACACTTATAAAGAGAGACTTCGCATTTATAATTCGGAACTCAGGAATGCTAGGCGGTCCTTCTTTTCGGACATTATTGCCAAAAATAATAATAATTCACGTGCTTTGTTTGCTACTGTCGATAGGTTAACAAACCCTCCAGTACCAATAGCATCTGGACTTTTATCCACTGAGGCCTGCAATGATTTTGCCACTTTCTTCAACGACAAAATTCAGAAAATTAGACAAACAGTCAGTTCTTCCATATCGAATACAGAGTTTGTGTTGTCACAGTGTCCAGGCAAAACAAATTCCAATATGACCCAATTCCATATGATTAACCGTAAAAACCTGGAGGACATTATACAACATGTTGTATAATGTTGCCTTGATATTCTACCGACAGGCCTTTTCAAAAATGTTTCGAATTGTTTGGCTTCAGATCTTCTGCAGATTGTAAACACGTCTCTTCTTTCAGGTATCTTCCCACAGGCCCTGAAAACTGCAGTCATCAAGCCACTCTTAAAAAAGAACAATCTAGACACGTCACTAATGAGCAACTACAGGCCGATATCAAACCTTCCATTTTTAAGTAAAATCATTGAAAAAACGGTTTCTTTACAACTCACCCTTTTCTTGTCACTAAACAACAGTTTTGATGCCTTCCAGTCGGGTTTTCGATCACAGCACTGAGACAGCTCTTGTTAAAGTCTTTAATGACATCCACTTAAACACAGATAGTGGCAAAATTTCAGTCTTGGTATTACTTGATCTCAGTGCTGCATTTGATACGGTAGATCATGACATATTACTAGACAGGTTGGAAAACTGGGTTGGCATTTCTGGCTCAGTATTAAAGTGGATTGAGTCTTATTTAAAGAATAGGGACTACTTTGTGTCAATAGGAAATTATACATCTGAGCATACAAATATGACGTGCGGGATTCCCCAAGGCTCAGTTCTGGGGCCTCTCCTGTTTAACATCTACGTGCTTCCACTGGCTCAGATTATGGAAAACAATAAAATAAGCTACCATAGTTATGAGGATGACACACAAATGTATATAACCTTATCGTCAGGGGACTACAGTCCAATACAACAACTGACTAAGTGCATTGAACAAATTAACGACTGGATGTGCCAGAATTTTCTTAAATGACGAAAAAACTGAGGTGGTTGTTTTGGAGCAAAAGAGGAACGATTAAAAGTCAGCACTCTGCTTCAAATGACAATGTTAAAAACAACAGACAAAGCCAGAAATCTTGGTGTAGTCATGAACTCAGACCTGAATTTTAACAGCCACATTAAGAAAATTACAAAGTCAGCCTATTACCACCTTAAAAATATATCAAGGGTTCTATGATCTATCAAAGGACTTATGTCTCAGCAGGATTTGGAAAAATCAATCAGACAGCTGCAGCTGATTCAGAACGCTGCTGCCTGAGTTCTCACTAAGACCAAGAAAGTGGATCACATCACTCCAGTACTGAAGTCTTTACACTGGCTTCCAGTGCCTCAAAGAATTGATATCAAAATACTTTTGCTGGTTTATAAATCACTAAACAGTTTAGGGCCAAAATACATTTCTGATCTGCTACTACACTATGACCCACCCAGACCTCTCAGGTCGTCTGGGACAGGTCTACTTGTTGTCCCCAGAGTCAGAACTAAACAGGGGGAAGCAGCATTCAGTTTTTACGCTCCACATATCTGGAACAAACTCCCAGAAAACTGCAGGTCCGCAGCAACTCTCAGTTCTTTTAAATCAAAGCTAAAGACCTATCTTTTTGATGTTGCCTTTCTTTAAATAACTGTTCATTTGTTAGACTGAAGTTACATTGATGACACTGTATGACATTCTATAACTGCTCTTTAATGTTTAATTTCTTATACTGCACTGTAACCTTTATTCACGTATTTTATCTCTCAGTTCTTATACTGCACTGTCAATTTTATTCTTGTCTTTTATCTAGTGGTATTTTTGAACAGATAACGGTCATATTTCTGAGAATTTCTCCAAGGCAAGTGTGACATAGATTAGAACTCAAAAAACACGGGTGTGACAATAGATTATCCATACAAGGACCACGTCTGTGAACTGGTCAGATTTAGTCTGTGAACTAGGTCAATAAGAAGGACAACGTCTGTGAACTTGTCAGATATTTCTGTGAACTTATCGAGAGACAGACTGTGAACTGTCCCGGATTTAGCAAGGTTTACCGAGATTAAATTAAGCTTTGTAGTGACGGCTACATCGTAGTGAAAAGTAGAACTACTGCAATCTTGTAATGGGTAACGAAAACACCAAGTCACTTTTTTTTTTTTTTTAATCATTTTTACCTGCACTTTAATGTTTTAATTTGTTTTTTAATTGTTTTTAATTGCTCTTTAAAGTTTTATGTAAAGCATTTTGAATTGCCCTGTTGCTGAAATGTGCTATACAAATAAAGCTGCCTTGCCTTGCCTTCTGTTGACTCAGCAAATAGAGAAGGAAAAGCAGCTGTGATGTAGGGGTGTGTGACAATCTTTGAAGGGACAACAGTTGTCTCACTTTGTTACAGTGTCATATTGGACAATGTGAGGGCTGGGGTGTTGAAATTAATCATTGCACTGATGCATCGTAATGCAGACGATTCTGCATCGATGCAGTGACAGACCCTAATCGATATGTTGATTTTCCGGTCACTGCTTTTTTAGTTTTTTGCCTTTTGTCTGTTTTCTCTGCTGTGTTCAGACGCCGCTACATTCAGGAAAGTGTCTTTTTTAAGAGCAGATACAATAATACATATAGTCTCGCATTGCCAGACCTTCCTCTACAGCGCTGCGGAGGAGGGTCTAGCTAGTCCACACAGCATTCCGGGCTGGGAGAACAACGTGCACTGGTTTATTGACATTTCTTTAAACCAATCACAATCGTCTTGGGCAGTGCTAAGCACGGGAAAAGCCGCGGGGCCTCTGCAAGGAACTTGTTTTGGTGGAACGTGTACATTCAAAAGTTGTTTTAGTCATGCAACAGAAAACTCAGACTGGACAGATAGTCCATTTGAACGAGCACATGTTCCACCAAAGCAGAGCAAAGCACAAGTAGACAGATACACAGAATGGAAACGGAATGAGGCGAAGGGACAGGAAACAGAAAAGTACAACAAAAAGAACTAACTAAATGACCAGGAGTCACTGGTGTTAAGCAGGATTTATGCTTCTGCGGGGGCTTTCATTTTGTATATATTTGTCTCTGTTTCGGTATTTATTGTTTATTCGTATTAATGTTTAATATGCTTGTTTTTATGTATGCACCCAATCACCAAGGCAAATTCCATGTAGTTCCACTACTGTGGTAATATTTCTGATTCGGATTCTTTACGCAGCGCTTACGCCGCAGCCTACGTAAGTGGCCTGAGGTCTATACTTTTGCGCTGGTGTCTGCTAGGGCTGGGTGTGGTTCAAACATCTTCGATACCAGTACCAATTCCAATATCATGACTTTGATACCAGTACCTAAACTATACCAATTTTAGAGTTTTTCCTGCTAGTCTCTACGATGTGTAATGTCGAGACAGCCAATCATAAACATTATTAGATCTTGGTAGAAGCATGCTGCGTGCTGATTGGCTCACTGACTCTGATGAGATTGACTCCTTATTGAAATTGGGTGTTGAATGATGACGCATTTTTCGATACTAGCTACTTTAGAGGCAGTTCCATCGGTGCCTAAAAAGTATCGAATTAGGTACCCAGCCCTAGTGTCTGCGTTGTTGTAGCGTATCTGTTTAAGAGAATAGCAGGGCCGGCATATGTGTGTGTGTGTGTGTATAGCGGTTAGAGAAGTGGAGAGTGATGGTGTTATTTATCTTCAGAGTGAGTAGTGACTCTAGAGTCCTAGTGAGAGAAACAAAGTGTCTCCCCTGTTCTTTCTGACCATGGTGGGAAATCTGGAGCAGGAGAAGTTAACCCTCTCTTTGATTTCATGTTGTTTATGGAGAAGGAGAACCAGGAAATGAGTCAGGGGGGAAATGCAAAGCTACCAAGCCACGGCCAAGCAGAACAATCACAGTTGTGTCAGTTGTGGTCTGCATTGCCGCGACAGGAAGTAAAACATTTTTGAGAGGTGCACGTCAGGCTACGGTGTAAGGTCCGTATCTCCACGCACCTACGTACGTAACCACGGCGTGGATTTAACGCAGAAGCATAAATCAGATGTTACTCTCGTCACATCAGCTGGTTACTGCAGCTCACCTGAGCACAAGTAACTAAAGCTAAAGCAAACAAACAAGTTTCAACTCCAAGCTCAGTCAGAATTAACGCCGCAGACCGGGTTCAAATAACACACTAACTGACTGAAGTCATGCTCCACTCAACACCTCTGTATACAACACATGCCAGAGATCATGCCTAACAAACACTTCCTAGATCAAAAGGGTTTTTAGTTGAATGGTTAATTATTAGTGCATTCTGGTAACCCTCTGGAAGCCATGTTAGAAGTCCACACTTCCTGGAAACTTGTGCTTTTCTATGTCTCTGACTTGGATGTCTTAAGAAAAATCTGATTGTTTCGCCACTTACAAAGTCTTACTGTTAACTCTTTTTCAAACCCAGAAACATATGTTGTAGAACAACCCTTCCAACTTGCTACTAGTCACCAGTGGTGGAACAGGTACCGTCCAGTGCTTAGCACCGCCCAAGAGGATTGTGATTGGTTTAAAGAAACGCCAATACAATGGAGCATGTTTTTCTCCCATCCTGTAATGTTGTGTGGACTATTGCGAGACTAAGGAAAACTCTGGCTGTGTGAGTGGCACCTGCAGGTAGATATGAAGTTTGAAATGTGCATTAGCTTTTATTCAAAGCTTTAGGGAGGGAACTGAAATATATCCTTATGTGGGACTATAATTATATTACTATTAATAAAGTTTATATACACCAGTGATAGATGTGTCAAAGGAGGGTGTAGAAAAAAATCACGATACATATGATTTTAGAGCGAAAGCAGAAAATGCTGAAAATCCATCTTAATGTTCTTCTTTACCAATACAATAAATGTGATGTGCATTCTTTTTAATTAGTTACAATTAGTTTTTAGAAATGTCTCATGATCTCTAGAAGTGTATTATTCAACTTTTGTTTTTGTTAAAGAAGAAAAGAAAATCGCCATACTCAGTGCTATCGAATCCCAATACTTCTAGATATACAAATTGAATTGGCACCCTTGTATCGTGAAATAATCAAACTGGGGCAAAAGCATATCGTCCCATATCGCCTTGATTATGTCTGGACAAAGCAATCTGTTCTGAGACTGACTATTACACTTCAATGGCCCTGTCTGTGGCCCAGACGTGGTATTAACATGCGTCTTGGGTGATCCAATCAGTCGACAGTGGAAACTAAAGGGGACAGCTCTAAGTACAGGTGAGAATGCACCAAGGATGCATTGAGAACAAATTGGCTACGTTCAGACTGCAGGCCAAAGTAACCCAAATCTGTTTTGTTTTTTTTGTCATATGTGACAGTGTGAACAGCCCAAGCCTCGTGGCATCTGATGTTTTCCAGTTCTGATTCGGGCCACTTTAACTTCTTTTTAAAATGCGACCTCAGACTGGACAGTCGGAATTCATGCGACGTCACTCTAGCAGCAGTTCTCAAACCTGTTACTCAAAGGTCCGCATCAGATTTTTAATCCAGCTCAGAGGTCCGGAACCATTGGCCATAACAAAACAACATTTAATCAACTCACTTTTTAATTTTAAGCAACATACAGTATATTCAAGTTGAATACTCAGTTTTCCTGCTCAACTTTTAGACCGATTTGGATACCATTACATGGACTTCGCTACTGGTACCAAACGGTAGGTTTTTTCTAGCTTCATGCAGTAAAATAATTCTTTTTTGTTTACATATTATTCAGCATTTTGTGTTGATTTTTGTGTGCAAATTCAACATCACCAACAATTTATCGTTCAAGAGAAAAATTATTTCGAAACAGCAAACGTTACACTTCATAAGGTATTGCACTCATCACACAAGGTTTATTGGCTCGGTCCAGGTTGACTCACCATTTGGTCCGGAAGCAGACCTTGGTCCGGACTTTGAGAAACCCTACTCTAGAGCGACCATCATCATTCACAATTCTGCGCCGAGAACAGCAAGACCCCAGGAACAGTGCCAGGCTTAGCGGCCAATGGTGGAATTGCAACGTTATGGGATGAACCTCTGGCCCAGAAACACTTTTTCCATAGACCTTACATGGTGAAAAATACTCTATACTCATATATATCAGCGAATAAATGTTTTTGAGGTACATCAACTTACCAGTCTGAACACTTAAATAGTCCTTACTTAAATCATTATGTTTTAAAAGTTGTGGCATGCACTAATAGCCAAATACAGAGTTATGAACGTGCATAGTTAAAGCGAGCCAACCCACGGTACTGCGCCCAGCTGAGCAACCCTGTACTGCAGGCTCATATGACGGTTCTCCCGAAGTCCTGTAGCTGTAATAATCAATATAACGGCTGTAATTAATCTTTTGTATTATCTTATAATCCATCCGAGGGCTGTATGCTGTAAAGCCTGTAACGTGGATGTAACGTTATTAACGTCTCTGTTCCCAAACTGCTGGCTATTGGCTAGTAGCTGGCGGTAGCTAGTAGCACAGCATAACAATTACATCTCCCTTGTTCTCTTAATGAATCCAGGGATCGCCTGTAGACAATAACCCATGCTATGTGAATGTTCATCATCAACCACTGTTTCTGTACAACAGACTGTATGAGAAATATACTGGCTGTGTTCGAAAAGTCCTTTTCCTAACCACTTTTCCTTAACCGTGATGGTAAACGTAATGAGGTCAAGGAAAGGTGTGAAGGAGAATTCAAAAGGAATTAGGTAAAGACAACTGTGGTGTTGTTTCATGCAGGCTTAATAAACTTTGACAACCTGGTGGAAAATATTACTTCATCACCATTTTCATCTTGTTCTGCATTAATTATGTCGTTTCATGTGAGGCACTCACTGCATGTCATTCTGTTATTATAAAACACTGAGCTGTAGGCTGTTTCTTGTATGAAAGGTGTTCAGCAAATAAAGTTTATTTTCAATATTGGTTGCTAACGCTCACCCTGCTGCCTACTAATTTTTATCCACATGAATCCCGATTAGGATGATTGTATGGAAATCATTGTTAAATGTATGCAAGATAAGTGGGTGGGGATGGTGCAGTGGATTTGACGCATGCCTTTGGTGTGGGAGACCCGGGTTCGATTCCCACTGCAATACATCAACCAATGTGTCCCTGAGCAAGACACTTAACCCCTAGTTGCTCCAGAGGAGCAACCTCTGACCTATATAGAAATTGTAAGTTGCTTTGGATAAAAGCGTCAGCTAAATGTAATGTAAAGATAAGCAGAACGTGTTAGATCTACTGCAGGCGTCATATTCTATGTTACAAGGGTTAGATGGTTGTGTGTGTGACAGAAATACATTATTAATGAGGACAATATTCTCTACACTGTAAACACAGCGGAGCTGTGCGCATTTATGCACGTAGCACAAATGATTGAGACCATTTTGGCGAGATTTGGACATTAATGGTGGGGCTGGGTGATGTCACTGGCCAGAAAATGGAAAGTTGAATTACTTAAAACCCTTAACAGCCCAAACGATAATTTTTACGACATAAACCGGCACAAACGTAGCACAAACGAATAGCAGTGTTTTTAATAATTTTTTGAATGACATGGGGGGCCACACTTCACGCAGGTCCGTTACTATTGTTGCTGTTTAAATGTCCCACGATATCAATTACAGTGACACATTTACTAAAAAAACTGCCTTACTTATCATTACACTAAATCTTTGAAGAAAACACTGATACATCACTACAATGCATCATTTAAAAGCAATAGCCTAGAGGGACTGTAGAGAGGATGCAAATAACTTATTTGGGTGGGTGTGGGTGGGGGATTTCAGATCATTTATTTGAATGTCGTCAGAGCCGATCCGCGCAACTGTCACATAATATTCCTACTTTTACACATGGTCATAATAATGTAGTCATATCTGTAGTGACCTTTTAAAGGGGTGATAGAATGATTATATAGGGTATTTCACACTGTTCCTTATGGTCTCCTAATGGGGTATGTAACATTGGTTGGGCTGAAAATGGTCTGGTTGATATTTTATGGGCCCTTATGCATCCCTGTGTTTTGGCCCTATTTGTAACAAGAGCTTTTCTTCCAAATATGGTATGGTCATGAATATTTAGATGAGCTGCGCGCTGATTGGTTGAGCGACTTGCCATACGCACATATTAGAGACGCGCGCTGATTGGTTGAGCGAATCCCCAATACACATACATTAGAGAAGCGACAGAATCTCATATTCCAGACACTGCAATGTTTCATTACCAAATTCACTTCGTGAGTTTTTTGCGAGAAATCAACTATATAAAGCTGAAATATGGGCGCGCTTTTACAAAATTTGATGGCTAATTGCAAATTTGGTAAGACGTGTCGGACTTTAGGAGCTCCACACAGTCTGACGAGAACGGCAGCCTGCTGGGCTCCATACCCAGCGCAAAGTCACCCTTTGTGGATACTGCACTACGGGCTCCCGGCCAGCTGCCGGCATAACTATAATATATTTACGGTTTGAATTTCGCACACCACTTTGATTTTAAGGCATTTTTATGAACGCGAGGTGTCTTTGTAGGACCAGCAGCTGCTTGCTATATGTCCCATTCATTACAATGGGGAAATACCGCAGCTAGCTAGCTACACTGTCGCCATAACTAAATTATATTTACAGTTTGAATTTCGTCCGCCACTTATACAACATCATTCCCCAATGTCTTATAAAGCTAACCGCGTCCTGACGTGATTTTAAGGCATTTTTATGAACGCGGTGTGCGTCTGTAGGACCAGCAGCTGCTTGCTATATGTCCCATTCATTACAATGGGGAAATACCGCAGCTAGCTAGCTACACTGTCGCCATAACTAAATTATATTTACAGTTTGAATTTCGTACGCCACTTATATAACATCATTCCCCAATGTCTTATAAAGCTAACCGTTGTGTCCGGATTTGATTTTAAGGCATTTTTATGAACGTGAGGCGTCGTGTAGGACCAGCAGCGTGCTTGCAATATGTCCCATTCATTACAATGGGGAAATACCGCAGCTAGCTAGCTACACTTTCGCCATAACTAAATTATATTTACAGTTTGAATTTCGTCACGCCACTTATATAACATAATTCCCCAATGTCTTATAAAGCTAACCGGTTGTGTCCGATTTGATTTTAAGGCATTTTTAAGGAACGCGTGGCGTCTTTGTAGGACCAGCAGCTGCTTGCTATATGTCCCATTCATTACAATGGGGAAATACCGCGCAGCTAGCTAGCTACACTGTCGCCATAACTAAATTATATTTACAGTTTGAATTTCCGCCACGCCACTTATACAACATCATTCCCCAATGTCTTATAAAGCTAACCGTTGTGTCCGATTTGATTTTAAGGCATTTTTATGAACGCGGTAGCGCTTTGTAGGACCAGCAGCTGCTTGCTATATGTCCCATTCATTACAATGGGGAAATACCGCAGCTAGCTAGCTACACTGTCGCCATAACTAAATTATATTTACAGTTTGAATTTCGTCACGCCACTTATATAACATCATTCCCCAATGTCTTATAAAGCTTTCGTTGTTGCCGATTTGATTTTAAGGCATTTTTATAAGACGCAAGTAGGATCTTTGTAGAACAGACCGCTTGCTTATATGTCCCATTCATTACAATGGGGAAATATCGCAGCTTGCTCACTTTCGCATAACTAAAGTATATTTACAGTTTGAATTTCGTCACGGCATGAATATTACAGGTTCCTCAAGGTCTTACAAAGCTTAGCTAACACTTGTCCGATTTCGGATATCAAATGAATGTATTTTTGTGAATGTCAGAGTTAGGAGGAGGCTAGCTAGCTCTCATTGATGGACTCCATCTCACCGCGGCTCTATCAATGAGACTCGCGGACAAGAGGCTTTATTTCCCCGATTGTTTGTTTAAATAACTCAACACACATACCCATTATAAGATTAACTGGAACCTGCGGGCTGCGGTAAAAGATTGCGGGCGTAACAAGCTCGCTGACACTGCGGTCAGGGCGGCGATGTAGCAACCCAGGCATTACCAACACCGGCACTAAACTCCGACACACAGTCGGAGAAAATTTGCAATTAGCCATCCTTTTTCGTAAAGCGGCCCATATTTGAGCTTTATATGGTTGATTTCTCGCATAAAAAAGTTTCAGAAGTGAATTTTGTAATGGAATAGCAGAGATCTGCGTGACCTAGCTAGATTCAGAAGACTACCTGATCTCAGGTCAGTTGTGTAGCCTATGTAAATGTTGGGGCGTGACTGTTCTCTTAAGGTTCCGGATTTTGAGACGCTTGCGTAAGCAACTCAGCTTTGTTGGGATTCGCCCGTTTTCAGCGGCAGTTTCAAAATATGAGATTTTCATAGTAAAGGGGTGTCAGTGGGTCTTTGAGTTTCTATGTATGTCCTATTTACCCACCGAACTGCCGTTATTCAACTATGACAGGGTAAAATCGGTTTTGCATTCTATCACCCCTTTAACAAAACGTATATATATTGAAATAAGTCAGGGGGCGAACAGGTAACTTGATCTAAATAAACCAGTGTCCGGTGTGCTGTAAACACATGCTCACTGTCATGTTACTCACTGGAGAGAAGAGTAAAGTTCTCACATTAACCGGTTTATTACACCACTCTAACAGTGCCATAAACATTATAATTATCAAGGCCTATTAGATGTGTTGAAATGTCTCACAGAAAATAAAATGTATGCATGGTGCGTACAAGATTTTGGCGCTACTGTGCACCTTACATTGATTGTGAACGGCCAAATGGTGATGCATCGCTTTAAATTTTGCTGCTGCAAGGACTTGTGGGACGGCATTATCTTGTTTCCTTTCATAAATGATGGTCCAGTGTATCCTATGCTAAAGGAGGTAACAAAGGAAACATTGAAGCACCTTTCCTTATCACTTAGACATGTAAACATGTTCTAGTAGAAACCCAAAATACAAGTATGAATCCGTAAATCCATTTTAAGTCATGATTCTTTTCTTCAATTTGGAACCTGAGTGAGGTATTCAACAAACGATTTTCTACAAGGGGTTATATAGAGCAGTGGTTCCCAACCTGGGGTCCGGGCACCCCTCAGGGGGGCGGCAAAGATCACAGGGGGTGCGCAAGTCTTTATCTGGTTTGAGGTTGTTAAACAAATTATGATAATACAGATAATACAGCTTTTCTTAGACATGAGTAGGGGGGCGCCAAGGAAAAAAGGTTGGGAACCACTGATATAGAGTATATTTCAAATCTATAAAAACACTCCAAACTTCCTTATTTCTATTTACAACTACACAAAGCAGATGTTTATGATGCACACACTGCTTATACAGTATATATAAAATAGAGGAAGGAAACAAAAGAGAAAGAAGACAAGACTGGAAGGAGACAGAAAAGTCAAGAGAGCTTTAATAAATTTATTACAGAGCGGGAAGGGGAAAACGGGTTTACATGAATATTCAATAAAGAGAGGACATTAACTCAGTGAACCTGCAGACACAGCAGTGACTGGGTGAGCAATAACTCAACCCTCTGTACAAAGACTAGTGCTGCGTGACACAGGCACCACTTCCTGAAGCGTTTGTGGATTCAGCACATTGCATTTTTAGAATCTTCTAGCCCCTGATACCACTGTGGAATGGAACAAAACGACAGCGAGCAGGCGGAAAAGAGCTCAGACAGGAAGGAGAAGCAAAGAGGAAGTGAGAGCGGCTACAGTGTAGTCATGTCGTTGAGGGCCAGGTCCAGCTCCTCGCTGAGAGCCTTGCCCTTCAGCTTCTGAGCATACACTTCATCTGGAGGACACGCGCACACACACACACACGCGCACGCACACACACACACACACACACACACACACACACACACACACACACACACACACACACACACACACACACACACACACACACAACACACACACACACACACAAGTAGACAGATACACAGAATGGAAACGGAATGAGGCGAAGGGACAGGAAACAGAAAAGTACAACAAAAAGAACTAACTAAATGACCAGTGACTGGTGTTAAGCAGGATTTATGCTTCTGCGGGGGCTTTCATTTTGTATATATTTGTCTCTGTTTCGGTATTTATTGTTTATTCGTATTAATGTTTAATATGCTTGTTTTTATGTATGCACCCAATCACCAAGGCAAATTCCATGTAGTTCCACTACAGTGGTAATATTTCTGATTAATTACTCTTTACGCATCGCGCACGCCGCAGCACCCTACGTAAGTGGCCTGAGGTCTATACTTTGCGCGCTGGTGTCTGCTAGGGCTGGGTATGGTTCAAACATCTTCGATACCAGTACCAATTCCAATATCATGACTTTGATACCAGTACCTAAACTATACCAATTTTAGAGTTTTTCCTGCTAGTCTCTACGATGTGTAATGTCGAGACAGCCAATCATAAACATTATTAGATCTTGGTAGAAGCATGCTGCGTGCTGATTGGCTCACTGACTCTGATGAGATTGACTCCTTATTGAAATTGGGTGTTGAATGATGACGCATTTTTCGATACTAGCTACTTTAGAGGCAGTTCCATCGGTGCCTAAAAAGTATCGAATTAGGTACCCAGCCCTAGTGTCTGCGTTGTTGTAGCGTATCTGTTTAAGAGAATAGCAGGGCCGGCATATGTGTGTGTGTGTGTGTGTGTGGTAGAGCGAGTCAGAGAGTGATGGTGATTATCTTCAGAGTGAGTAGTGACTCTAGAGTCCTAGTGAGAGAAACAAAGTGTCTCCCCTGTTCTTTCTGACCATGGTGGGAAATCTGGAGCAGGAGAAGTTAACCCTCTCTTTGATTTCATGTTGTTTATGGAGAAGGAGAACCAGGAAATGAGTCAGGGGGGAAATGCAAAGCTACCAAGCCACGGCCAAGCAGAACAATCACAGTTGTGTGAGTTGTGGTCTGCATTGCCGCGACAGGAAGTAAAACATTTTTGAGAGGTGCACGTCAGGCTACGGTGTAAGGTCCGTATCTCCACGCACCTACGTACGTAACCACGGCGTGGATTTAACGCAGAAGCATAAATCAGATGTTACTCTCGTCACATCAGCTGGTTACTGCAGCTCACCTGAGCACAAGTAACTAAAGCTAAAGCAAACAAACAAGTTTCAACTCCAAGCTCAGTCAGACGAATCATGTCAGACCGGGTTCAAATACACACTAACTGACTGAAGTCATGCTCCACTCAACACCTCTGTATACAACACATGCCAGAGATCATGCCTAACAAACACTTCCTAGATCAAAAGGGTTTTTAGTTGAATGGTTAATTATTAGTGCATTCTGGTAACCCTCTGGAAGCCATGTTAGAAGTCCACACTTCCTGGAAACTTGTGCTTTTCTATGTCTCTGACTTGGATGTCTTAAGAAAAATCTGATTGTTTCGCCACTTACAAAGTCTTACTGTTACCTCTTTTTCAAACCCAGAAACATATGTTGTAGAACAACCCTTCCAACTTGCTACTAGTCACCAGTGGTAGAACAGGTACACAGATTCTATACCTAAGAAAATGTAGCAATATTACAGTGTAAAAGTACTTGTGGTACTTGGTATTAATAAGTTTAAGTTTAAGTTCAAGATGATCGTTTGGCTTTTTTCGCGTTTATCGGACAGTTGACAATGACGAGGCAGAGAGAAGGGGGGGGGGCACTTGGGTGGTAAATGAAAGGTCCCATGCTGAAATCAAACTGGCAAAGTTACGGTTGTGTGGCATGGGTGAATTTGAACTATTTAACGTACTGTTGGGTAGTTTAATCTATAAACCTAATCTATTAATCACTGATCAAATAGTCTGTATCATATACAATATGAAACTGTAAAGCATAGCTGGTTCATGACAATGTAAGTTTTCATTCTAGAAATGTTCTGTCAGAAAAGTCTGATAATGTATCTTTGCTGCTGCTGAAAGTTTCCCTGCTGCCTAAACACACACACTGCTATAGTGGTAAACCAATGAAGTAATGTTTACTTCACTGACCCCAGTACAGTGTGTTGGCATGGGTTTGTCCTTTTGGAGGCTAGGATTGCTCACACATGCCACCTGCTGGCTGTTTATCACTTGTTCACTTTTTATGCTTTTATTTATTTTCCCTGTTCTTATTCTACTTCTACACATTTTTTCTTTTAAAGATTTTTTTAGGGGCATTTTAGGCCTTTAATTTTCAGGACAGATGAAGAAATGAAGGGAGCGAGAGAGTGGGGAATGACATGCAGCAAAGGGCCGCAGGTCAGAGTCGAACCCAGGCCCGCTGCATTGAGGAGTAAACCTCTATATATGGGCGCCCGCTCTACCAACTGAGCTATCTGGGCGCCCTATTCTACACACTTTCTGTCATGTATTCTATTGTACTGTATGTAAAGCACTCTAATCAACCCTGTGTATGAAATGTACACAAAAAATTGGCCTGCGTTTAGAAGTTGAATGCAAACCACAGCCGGGTCCTAAACCACCGGGAGCAGGGCTCTGTCCAAGACGATGTCTGGATTAGTTTCCTCCTGATGTTTTGTGTTGTTCTTGACAAATATTCAAAAGACTAAAACGGCAAAGTCCAGCTGTCTCTGACTTGGTACTTGGTAAATGAGAATCTTCATGAAGCCACAGGCCTTTGAAAACTTTGCCCCGGCATGCCGGTTGGCCCAGCTCTTTGCTCTCACTCCACTGTTAATATGTTCCTAATTGTTGGCAAACATTTTCAGGTAAATGCCTGATATACTCCAAAACGGGCACAGTGCTCCTGTATGGAAGCCTGATTTATGGTTCTGCGGAGGCTCCACCCAGAGCTTTCTCCGTAGCCTATGTAAGTGGCCTGAAGTTTATATTTGTCCGTTGGTGTGTGCGTCAATTTCTTTAAGAGAATAGCAGGGCTGGCGCGTGTGTGTGGGGGAAAGTGTGTGGTAGAGCGAGTGAGAGTGTAGAGTAGTGACTCTAGAGTCATAGTGAGAGAAACAAAGTGTCTCCCCTGTTCTTTCTGACCACGGTGGGAAATCTGGAGCAGGAAAAGTTAACCCTCTCCTTGATTTCATGTTATTTATGGAGAAGGAGAACCAGGAAATGAGTCGGGGGAAATGCAACACTACCAAGCCCCAGCCAAGCGACGTGCGTAGTCCGACGTGTAGTAAAAGGTTTTTAAGCGGTGCACCTCAGGCTAAGGCATAGGGTCTGTATCTCAAGCATAGGGTCTGTATCTCCTACGCATCCATGGCGTTAATTTAACACTGGAGCATGAATTGGCCTTAAGGTCAAAGTATAACTCCTCGTCCACATAGTTGCCAACGTCTGTGAGGGTGTACAGGTATGTCTTGCGGACTTTTGTGCACAGCCTAAAATACATGACTGCAAGGACTGCACATGCAATCTGTACATTGAAACAGATCAACTGACGATAAAAACCCAAACAAGCACGTTTGTTTTGGAGGCTCAACTTAGGCACCATCAAAAGCTGAGGGTGGCATTTGAGAGCACCCAGGCACAATTTGACTGATTCCAGACACCATAAGCCTCTACAGATCTTCACATCACTGTGCTCATGAAGACCACAGGCCCACAGAGGTGAAAATGCCCAGAAATAATGCATCTCACTATCAACCTTCTGCCTTTGGATGAGTTAAACTGGTGACCACTGTATATTTACACACTAACAACAAGTTAATTCTCAAGTTGCATAACCAGGCACATGCAATGATTTAGATAGAGGTGATATGGTTATTCTAATCATCAATGGCTTCATCAGTCAAAACTGCAGTACACAGCTAGGATTGGGCATCGAGAACCGATTCCAACTTGGAGTCGTTTCAAAAATTACGATTTCCATGGAATCTTTTCTTTATTGCAATCATTTAGAATCTTTTTCAAATCAGATCATCGGTTCCAAATTTAATGCTCGCAAGTTTTGGTTTCCGTGGTGGCCGGCGTACTTCCAGGCGCTTGTTGTGTTGCAGCCACAGAGCACAGTTAGCTGCGCTCTAAAGTGTGGCTTTATTTTACGTTGGAAAAAGCCCGGTAAAACTGTAAATCACCACTGAATTAAAATCAAATGTTCCTCTTATCTGTGAAATAAGCATGTGACCCATTTTAACTCCACCCCTCAAAGAATCCGAATCAAGAATCGACAAGAACCAGAATTGAAAGGAAGAATCGGAATTGGAATCAGAATTGTTAAAATCGTTGCCCAACCCTGTTACCAAGTCAGTTCCAACAGAAGAACTGGAATTAGCGAAGCGGTTTGTTACTTTCACACGTTTCCAAGACATGTTTCTGCTGTCAGAGGAGCAGACCACAGGTGAGTGTTGAATACCTTCCAAATCATCGATGGTCTTCTCCAGCTTGGCCACAGACCTCTCTGCAAACTCGGCACGGGTCTCAGCCTGGGACACACACAAAGTAAGTAAGTCAAATTTATTTATATAGCACTTTACAGATACAAATCACAAAGTGCTTTACATAACACATACAATATGATACATATTAAAACACAGTGCAAAATTAAAATCACAAAGTAAAATTAAAATACAGTGCAGACAGGTCAACCAAATGCCTGTTTATAAAAGCAGAGACAGCAGATCGTATAAGAGGAGGCAGAGCATTCCAAAGTCTCGGTGCTACTGACTCGAGGGCTCGGTTACCACGGGTCCTAAACTGGGATTTGGGGGGGGGGGATTTGTTCCTGTTGCGAGTTGTACGTTTTATATTTTGTAAAAAAATTTAAATTAAAAAACAGTAACACTATAGAATTCTCACCTCTTTCAGTTTGTCAGTAAGAACTTTGATTTCTTCTTCGTATTTGTCCTCCTTTTGCGAGTACTGAAATCCAAAAATAAAAGGATTTTACAAAGTGCATTAAAAAATACATTCACAACTCCAGTATTCACTACTAAAAGGAGACAGACTTCATACATAGATGATTAATACACTACTATGCTGCATTACTTAAGGAGATTATTTGAATTTCTTTAAGAACGGCAAGTAGGATAAATATGCACAGTTGGGTGTGAAACACAAAAACAGAAAGAGTAAAATGTTAAGATAGCTGTAGAGCTTTTCAACTTTGTCATTATGTCACCTTAACCACAGTTTGTGCCTCTGATATGTTCATTATTATGGAAGCAAATAAAAGACATATGTATTGGAATTTTAACAGCCACTGAATACTTGATTAAAAATGAAATATTTTACTTTTAAACCATGCATCTGAATTTATTTGTTCTGCTATGTGAATTGTTCAACTTGAATTTGATAGACTGAATTGACGGATGTTTAATTCTAGATCTGAATTTGAACAGTCTCATTTTGAACAACGTGAATCTATTTTTTTTCTTTAGTTCTATAAACTTGAATTTATTCTAATTCAGCTTTTTTTAATTTGCAAATCAAGAAATGTCCTATTTTAAGTACAATATGACGTATTCAGTGGCTGTTAAAATGAAAAACTTTTTCTATACTTTGAATTTATGAACGTTCTGGATAAACTTGCTCCCCTGAAAACCACTACAGTCAAGGGTAAGCATCTTCCATGGATAACCTATCTAAACTTATAAGTATATTCAGATAAAGGTATAATGCATGAGCCAAAGATCTGTTGAACACACCAAATAACTTGGTCTTTGGCTGGACTCTGAGCTCTCATTCAAGTGTCACATATTGTAAAATAAAATAATCAAATTTGGTATTGGTGTTCTCGGTCGCTTGAGTAACTGCGTCTCTTTTACTGTTAGAAAGAAACTTGTGTGCAGCAACTAATTTGACCAATTCTGGACTATGCCTATGTTCAGGATACGATGTATTTACCTGCCTCTGCTGAATTATGTTTACCCCCAGTAGGGACAAAATGTAACCCCCCTCAAAGTGATCAATGCTTCTTCACAAATAGACCATTACTTACCTAAAATAGAAGTATTTTAAACTAAGTAAAGCGCTGTAACGTGAACAATCTGTAGTGCCATAGAAAGATCAAATCTGAGCAGCAGTATCTGGTTGGATTTAGCTGCTACAGAGCTCCAGGACGCCGGCTACCAGCAGCAGTTGTTCAGCAGCCAATAGGGGACTGTGAGCCGGCTACAGACACCGCCAGATGACGGTGCTTTCAGGGGCCGTGGTAGTGGAGTTTAGACAGAAAAAGTGAGCATCATGCAGCCATGACAGTTAACTTTAAGCACTGAAACGGCCAGTTAAGTTTAGGAAAAAATTGTTTGGATTAAACCACTCCTGAAGAACGAACAATCGTTTCCTGTGTGAAAGTATTTTCTTTTCGACGTGAAGTGAACTCCTCTCTCCGGCTTGAACACACTGGGTTTCATGTTGACACCACGTTGCGTTATTTCATTCTGAGATTATTTTCCGTTGGATATTGAAGTTTTTTGGCATGGCTGATCGAGTGGCTCTAAATCCATGGTATTATTCTTTATTAGGAATAACCCCTTGAGATGTAGCATCTCGGTTCGAGGGGTATAGGAAGGGGGTTAATTTGTGCATATTTTGTTTTGTTGTGCATGATCAAAAGACATCCCCTTCCGCTTTTTTCACAAATTGCACCCTGCCTATGTTGTACATCAAGTTGCACCCAACACTCTCCTCCCTCTCCATGTTGTTTACAATAGACTGTAGATTTATTCTTTGATGTCCTTTCACTACTCATCATTATATAAAGTACAGTATGAACAACTTTACCATCACCCTCAATAAGAAGACAGCAGCATTAGCCATTTAATTCTTGCTTGGATTAGACATTGAGTAAGATTGCCTGATTTTGATGCCTTTTTTTTCTCTGATATTTATTGCTTTTTTTTCTTATTCTTCTTTTGTTGGTGTTATTTTGTTAACTGTATTGTCTAATTGTGAATGTACTGTATATTTTTGCCTTTTAAGGACCCCCTCGAAAACGAGATGCTACATCTCAAGGGGTTATTCCTAATAAAATAATTTCAATCAAATACTTCGGTCTCTTATTTGCTTCCATACATTAGGGCACATTCAGGTCACAGAGCGTTGTTCCTTCTGAAAGATAGGTTATGTGAAATAATCTATGAAAAACCTTGAAGGTTGTTGAACATCACTTAGTATTCCCAGGGTCCTGACCACTCCATGATACAATTTAGTTTTAACCGATTCCCCAATTTTCAAGTCAACATCATACATCAGTCTTACAAATGGACATGAGCTTTATTGTCAGGGACTTTTTAGAAAGACGGATGCATGTCTCTGTCACCTGAACGTCCCTATTGAACGTTTCTATAGTAGGCTGATGAGGACGGTATGTGTGCTGTTAAATGTCTTTGTTTTATTCTGATTGGCCCGGTCCTGTGGCTGAATGTCCCTCAGCTCCTACTGTACCTTCTCAGCCTGGGCTTCCAGTGACTTCAAGTTGTTGGTGACATTTTTCAACTCTTCCTCAAGGTCTCCTGATTTACTGAGCAAGGCAAGAGAGAGAGAGAGAGAGAGAGAGGAAAAGCAGGAGAAAAAAGGAGAAAAAAGGTAGTGATTTGAAAGGCAGGAAAGCAGAAGAGCTCAAACCCTGACACTGGTTTGAAGGACCACTCCCAACATTTTTAGAAACATTTTTCTGTCTGTGTTACTCAGAGACAGAAGATGACGATCCGTCATGAAAACGGCTCTGTTTACACCTGACTCTGAGTAAGAGTGCTGAAGAGGGTTTTTAGCAAGATGCCAGGGTGTTTTTAAACAGGAAATGTAGACATGGCTGGGTGGTGGATTACAGCCAAAATTAAGTATTAGCTTAATCACAAATTAAAAAAATAAATCTGTTGTTATTCTATTTTTTTCCCCCAGTAAGTCCCATGTGCAGACTCAAACCAACAATGTTAGTCTTTCTCTCAATGCTATTGTACATACAGGCAGGTAGCCATGCACTGTGATTGGTGGAGATTTTGCCAGATTAATATTCTATTAATATTATATAAGTGTCTGACAACATTATGGAAAGGATCCCTACAGAGATAGACCTTTTTGTTAAAGAGTAAGATCCTTTTGTTTCCCCAGAAACAGACCTGAAATCCCCATCACCAAACCCACCAGACTCCATGTAAATAATCAGGACTTTTAGCGTGTATAGAGCCAATATATTTCCACATGTAAATGGGTGTGTTAGGGGTCTATACATGCTAAAGGTATAGTATATATACCTGTAGGGATTATTTTCATCATGTTGTCAGACACTTAGAATAATAATCCGAGTCTGTCAGCGGCAAAAACAGAACTTTTAGAGGATGTAAATTGACAGTGTGCATTTCCCATATATGATTATATTGCAGCCCGTTTCACGGCTGCCGGTTACAGCGTTCTCCCTGAATACTGGGCCAATTTAAAAACATTCTTGTTCACATTAGTAACTTAGACACCAATGCCTGGGAAAATAGGGTCCAGGTTGAAAACTACCAACTACAGACACACACACCGACAGACAGACAGACACAGACAGACAGACAGACAGACAGACAGACAGACAGACAGACAGATAGACACACACACACACACACACACAAACTAAACTTTTACCCTTACATCAATTCATTGTTGGTTTTGGTCTATTCATGGGATTTGTTGTAACGAGAAAAGAAAAACAGCATAGAATATCACCAGAGCTATCCGTTAAGTACTGCTTGAAGGCCATGCTTGAGGCTGAGTGCAGACAGAAAACAGAGAGAGGGGTCAAGAGCTCTGCAAGTCAGAGGAGCAGAAGGCAGCAGGTCAGAGTAAGACCTGTCTGGAGTTTTTTCGTACAGTTAAGTACCTCTTCCTCTCCGCACATCATGGACTTCATATTCTGGTCCATTAGTCGGAGCTCCTCCTCCAGCTCCCTCACTCGCCTGAAGGGGTTAGTCCAGGAGGTCGGGGGTGTGGGGAGGGGACAGTGCATAGAACAATAACAGACAACAAGTCCCAAACAGGCGGTGGTGGTGTATTCATGCATGCATTACATCAAAACACACACCCAGATTTCAGAAGTATTGTTAAAATGGTTATTACATGTGTCTGACTAAATCTGGTTGTCTAGCACTATCATGCTGAATGGATGGAGCTGGGCGATGTGAAGAAGTCAGATCACTATATTCTTCACCAAATACCGTAGGATATCGTAGGGTTGACAATTGATGCTTTAACAAAATATCTTCACAATTAAATTTTAGATACATAAGGGCTTTCCTCCAGAAAAATTGTTAGGCCTGGTGGCAAGTGTCTTTTTTTCCGATGATGGCCCGGCTGGGGCCAGTCACAGACTGATGGCAGCATTAATGTAGAGCCCAATAGTTTCTATGATAAGAGAATTATGGACGGAATTGCAAAATTGTGAATTTAAAAAAGCTATGAGACAGATTCCATAGGGCTTTTCATTAAGTCAGTACTAAAGGCTAACTGGACATTTGAGTACGTCTAAGTTTCCAAACGAGCCGCCTGACTGTAACTAAAAACCATCTTAAAAATACATTCTATTTTTTTTCCCAGTGGTTTAGGCCTGGTGGGATGCAACATAGGCTCTGTGGGCCACCAGGCTTGCAATACACTGGGGAAAACACTGCATAATCATCAGTAATGTGGATAAAATGACTGAGTGGGTTAAGACAAATAATAGAACAGGTAGAACAATCTAAGTTCAGCCTTTAAAACCAGGAAAATAAAAAAACTTAAGCCATATCAAGATATTACCATATCCAAAATCTAAGACAATATCTAGTCTCATATCACAATATCAATATAATATTGATATATTGCCCAGCCCTAGTAGGGGATACTGTATGTTACACTGTGAGCTCATTTCCTAATCCTAATCGTTTAGTTCATTTACAAAGCAAAACGCCAAGCATAAGTTCAGTTTCTCTGATGTGAAGATTTGCTGATTTTTTGTATCTTTGGGTTTGTGGGATAAAATAAACTCTGGGAACTTGTGATTGGCATTTTATAGCCCAAATGATTAATCAATTTACTGAAAAAAAATAATTAGTAGATTAATCATGAACATTCATTTATTGCAGTTGTTAAGAGAATCGTTAAGACTAGATGAGTCCATGCAGCACTTAACAATTCCCACTACTCTCACTACAAACACAGGGGGGGTTGTTTGATGGTAAGTCAATCACAAGTGAATGTGTAAGATCACAGGTTGCCATAGTAGTGATCCCGTGAATAATGCACAGTGGCTCTGGTGTCGGTGTGAGTTTTCATGGTGCAGGTGTTGACTTACGCCTCGGCCACCTCCGCCCGCTCCTCCGAGCGCTCCAGATCACCCTCCAGGATCACCAGTTTACGCGCAACCTGCAGACATCCAAAACACACGCAACTGAAACCATTCTCTTTTCCTACTGTGTTTACAAAGAGGATCTGTAATTACACTAACCTTCAGCATTTACTTTCACTGGCACTATTACTGTGTTCTAATTCCATACTACATACTACATACTTTACTGGTTGTGTATAGTATGTACTATATTCAGAGATGATGATGGTCTATGAAGTCCCAAGTCATTACCTGCCTTTAACCAATTCCTAAATTCTTAACAGTTAGTCTGGTAAAATGATTTTTATCTTAACATGTGAATGGGATAATCTGACATATCATCTACTGTGTGTCTGATGGTCTGCATTAACAAACCCACCTTTACCTCAGACTTGATTTAGCGTCCCTAATTTTCTTTATTTAACCCTCCTGTTGTCCTCGGGTCAAATTTGACCCACTTTCAAAAAGTTTCTATAATCAGAAATTTGGGTTTCTTTCAATTGTCAAAAAAAATAACGTGGATGGTTCCATACTACGTACAACCGTTCACACGTAAAATGAAATGATGAGTTCACTACTTTCATTGAATTTAGGTGTTTCATTCAATTTTATAGCATTTGAAAATAATGACAAACATGTCAGAAAAAGCTTCAAAATGTGGGGGGGAGGGGTGCCTGGATAGTTCACCTGGTAGAGCGTGCGTCCCATGTACAAAGGCTCAGCAAAAAACGTCAAAGAAAGCGCAGAAAAACATCGACAAAAACAACGGACAAAAGTGACAAAAAACTTTGAAAAAAGGGCAAAAATGTCGGGAGAACGGAAAGTGATAAATCTTTGAAAAAAAGTGACAAAAACATCGGGAAAAGCGACTTAAGTGTAAAAAAGACGACCAAAACATTAAAAAAAAAAGAAAAGTAATTTTAAATTTTGACCCAGAAAAATAAAAAGCTGCATGGTTGACTGGAAGCCATCACAAGGATTAAGTCACTTTTTCACTGTATAGAACCAGTGATTGCCCCACCTCTTCATATTTGCGGTCGGCCTCCTCAGCGATGTGTTTGGCCTCCTTCAGCTGCATCTCCTGGATCTCCATCTTCTCCTCGTCTTTGGATGCTCTGTTCTCTATGACCTTCATCCCTCTGAGTGACGAGAGGAGCAGAAAAGCACCGTTAACCCAAAACCTTTTCTCACATCCATATCTCTCTCTTACATTGTAACATTTGATCCGGTAAGTTTTGATTTCACACTGCAGTTATGCAAGCGCACTAAAGACCTATATGCAATAAAACTTGTCAACACTTCATCACTGAGTGTTAGATAAGACTCATATCAATCACAATACTGCACTAAGTGCAACTTGCACAAACACAGATTTTACTTCTTCGTCTATACATCTTTATAACGTATATATTATTTAATTAGTTGTACATTTTTATCTTGTACTTAACATATATATGTTTGTACATTCTTTCCTTTGTATTTTGTTATCTTAATTTTTTTAAATGTTTGTTCTTGTATTCTATCCAATTTATAATTTATTAGTTCTTGTATATTCTGTATGCATTACTGCACAGCCTCCAACTGAGCTTGAAGACGTAGATGTGACGTGAGCAACCTGTCTGAAAGTGTGAAGTCTTCTGGTAGCTGTGCCGAGAGAAATCTCAATCATTCCCAATCTTACAGAGACGGAGAGCGTGAGTAGGAGCTGTCCATGAGCGTAGGAGCAAGTATTCTGATTAATTATTTTTTCGTTTTGACCCTATGTCTCCACGTCCCCCCTGATTGCCTGCGAGCTTCTCCTGTACTATACGGTAATTCCTCTACTATGCGACAGTAAGTCGCGTGGTTATGACACAATCGTTAGCCTATTTTTATGAAAACGTTTACTACGGAGCCATAACGTGAGGTACAAGGTAATGGAGCCTTTTATACATTGTCGTGTTTCTTTAGAAATAAACAATGGACAAATAGAGTCTTTAAACGCTTCAGATATAAAGTTATTCACTGTCAAAGTGACGTCAAAATGAATGGCAGTCAATGGGATGCTAACGGGAGGTGATGCTTATTAGCATCAAAATGGCGCCATAGGAGCTACGCTTTGCGGAGGCTGGCTTATCCCCTTGGTGATAACACAGGAACATCACTCCTGACCCAAGAGGAACGTCTTTCAGCCTGACACTCAACAAAAACTACACCAGAAGTTATCAATGAACTGCTCAAAAAGAAAAACTTAAACTGTATGCCTTATTCTTATTGGGTAAAGGCTGGAATACTAACCAGGCAACTGTCTGTGCAGGGGTGACTTTGTGGTCGTTTGATCAACTACAAATATTCACCACTGGAGCACAATAAACCTCAAAGGTAGCTCCTGCATTAAAAAGGACCCTGTGACAGAATACAGGCTTACATGGTGTATATTCTTCTCTGGTGGAATGTAACTAAGTACAAATTTCATGCCACTTTCTACTTCTACTCCGCTACATTTCAGAGAGAAATATTGTACTTTTTACTCCACTACATTCATCTGTTCCAGCTTTAGTTACCAGTTACTTTAGTTACTCCACTACATTCATCTGTTCCAGCTTTAGTTACCAGTTACTTTAGTTACTCCACTACATTCATCTGTTACAGCTTTAGTTACTAGTTAATTTACACATTCAGATTCCTGCACACAGAACACATGTAGTTTATAAAATCTGATGTTTGATTCTAAAGTAAACTAGCCGACAATATAACGGCTACAAGTCACGCTGAGATGATGAGACCATTAAACACACAGCTGGTTGGATCCTTTACTCTTTCTAACATGGGAGGAGAGTTCTTTACTTTTAATACTTAAACTACATTTTCTTGATGATATCATCAAGAATGAGAAATGCCATATGAATTTTGAAAAATGTATGTGGGGAGAGACAATAAATATAAATGATGTTTTTTTCTATAAATCTAGACCATTTTTAACTGGAGAAAATGCAGTCGGACAGTAAATTTAGGCGTCATGTCATTGACCCACTTACATAACCTTTTCAATGCAGGACTTTTACTTGTAACATAGTATTTTCACAGTGTGGTATTAGTACTTTTACTTCAAAAGTATCTGAATACTTGTTCCACCGCTGATATTCTTACACACATTTGCATTGAATCAAATGATCACAAACTGACTGACATGTTGCTTTCTGAGACAATGGGCCAATCAGCTATTTGTTATCCTGGGAGCCCCCTGACAGTTTGATCCAGCCCTGCTGCAACTAACTTTGAACACAAAGGGAAAAATTCAAGTGACATGAAGATCTTCACCTCTCACTCTCGTCCGCAGCTTTCTCAGCCTCCTCCAGCTTCTGCAGAGCAGTCGCCAGTCTCTCCTGAGCGCGGTCCAACTCCTCCTCCACCAGCTGGATACGCCTGTTTAGAGATGCCACCTCAGCCTCAGCCTGTAGGGACACACACGGACACACACAGACACACACACACACAACACCAGTGTTATCCCTAGGTTTGTGGAAGACATGGGTTGGGTCCAAAAATGCATACTCTGAGTCTGCACTACATACTCAACATGTAAACTCGTTCTACATACTTTTGTGTAAAAAAAACGGTAGTGTGTATCTTTTCGGACGCACTAAGCTGTAATTTTCAACGTCACTTCCTGTGAGCCTCTTTGCCGTAGGAGACGCGTAACCATGGTAACCCCTGCTGACCTCCGCTCTAGCGGCATCACCAGGTAATGCTTGAATTACTGAAAGAGATGAATAACTAGACCAATATGTGCTAAATCGAAGCCTTATAATGGTAGGGAAAACCCTGTATACTATAATTAAGAGCCTACTAATGATAGTGATGACTGCCTATATTGCAGAGGCAGAACAGACATAATCCATATTTGAGATGTTGCTCAGGAGTAAACCTTTAGCTTAAAAACAGTGGTTTTCAAACTCTTTTCAATAATGTACCCTCTTTGAAATATTTTTTCAGCAAAGTACACCTTGAACAGCACTAAACATTTTGGGTAAAATAAAAAACCTTTATAAAACAATGAAATGCTACATCAAACGTTTGAAATCCATCACTTAAACTCCCTAGTTATAAAAGTAAAATTATTTTAGAAATTATGCATTACACCAAAGTACCCCTAGGAGTAGTAGTACCGCTCTTTGAGAAACACCAGCTTATACCTTTGATGGCAAAGCCAGGACACACTTGTCTGATTAAAGGTGCAGAATTAGCCCATACATTTGGATAATGAGAAAAAAAAATGGGGGGGGGGGCTTGATATGAAAGGGGGAGAGAGATGGGAGATGACACACAGCAAAGGGAAGCAGGTTGGACCCGAACCCTGCTAACTGTACTTAAATGGCCAGGATGTACTTTATTTTCTTTATTCATTGAAGCCTCTGTGTTTACAGGCTTGTGCTAATGTGCAATGTGCTATAGGTGCCAAAAAAATATCTATGTTTGGTACTGCCAATTTGTTTTATTTTGTCATGGTTCATGTGCGCAATAAACATTACACTTCGTGGCAGAGAATCGTGATATCAATTCTAAGCTAAAAAAATGGTGATTCATATTATGTGGCATTTGTTTGTGTCTGGGATGTCTCTAATGTTAGTTGTCACTGTGCTAAAACAAAGACTAAAGTTGAGAGGAAACCGGTGGAGCATCGGAGAGCTCAACAGACTCAACTGGGCTTAAGTGAAAGCAAAAGTACAATATCAAATTACATCCAAAGATTTGAGTAAAACACAAATTAAGAAAGTTAAATTCAACCTAAACTGGAATGCCCAACTCCAATTACTGTATGGTCATCATACTTAAATGAATATACATTTTCAAACATGTTAACTAGCTAGCTATTTTTTGGCCACATCGAAGTCGGCTACATAACCCTATATGGAATATTTAGACATATTCAGAGTAACGTTAGCTTAACGTTTGTACAGCTGTGCTACGACCGTTGAAACGTACATATTGACATTTAGGCTACCGTTAACGTCTCGTCCAGAGAGTTACAATGTATTTATTTCAGCGCGGTTCTACATTTTATAACGTCAGTTGGTTGCTTTGAAAATTGAGAGTAACGTTAAGGTAATTCATGAACTCCAGCTCCCGGTGTAAGGTTAGCGGTCTCCCCGCGGTGTTTGGCTGTTTGAACGGTAACGGTAACCGTAACGTTACCCTCTCTCGGGCCTGCCTCTCCATGTCCGCCTCGGCCTGCAGCATCTCCGCTCGCTCCTCCGCTTCGTACGCCACTTGCTGCAGCGTTTGGATTTTCCTTCTCACCGCGTCCATAGAGGCAAACGTCGCCATGCTGTCAACACTCAACTCAACTCTCTTCCTAACGTTTGGTGTCACGGCGTTTCCGTGGCAACGGCGTTAGGGGCATAGATCGGCGTCAACTCGACGATTCTTCCGGTTACAATTTCAAAATAAAGGGCTCTTATGCCACATTTTATATTCACAAGCAGAAATTTTCTAATTCATCTCCAAATTTTGTACATTTTCTCATAGAATTTAAATCTCTACTGAAGTCACTTGGATCGTTGGATAACAAAAAGTATTAAAATTGTGGAAACTGTAGAGCTTTTCCCCCCTGAAACCTTTGGCTCTACTGGAAATTTAGCTATGTTTTCATGTACCTCTTTTTATTCTTTTTCTATGTAATGATTTTCGTTTGTATTGCTTCGTATGTTTTTTATTTTTATCTTCATAAGTTTGTATACTTGATGTTCATGTGCTATTTCTGTTTACCTGATTTCTGTATAATGCATGTTGTCAATTAAAAGAAAAAAAATGTAAAAAAAAAAGAAAATTCACAATTAAGGGGAATAAAGATCTATATAAAAATGTTTAACAATGTACAAGCTGTTACAGTTTTAATTGCTTTTTGTTTAAGGGAGTGTTGAATTGACTGAATGTATTGTTTGAAGTCATTGCTGCATAAAGCATGGTTTCTTCCGGTGAATTTACACTTATGAATATGAAATGTGGCCATTATAATAATAAGATTAGATATATACTCATGAGTATTTTTTTAAGTTGTTAAAACTGTGATATAAATTTTTACTCTCTCTTGTTTTTGCATGTTTTTTTTGTTCTCTCTTATACGAGTTTTATACTTGCACAACGTATGTGGAGAGAAAATGTAAGTGTACTTTGCCTGTATTGTGTATCTCTCGAAATTCTGTTTTTAAGAAATTAATATTTGAAAAAATAAATAAATAAAATAAGTTCAAGATGAAGGTACAATAGATACGCCTCTTATTTTGAAATGACACGAAACATCAATTGATCTAACACCAATCGTGCACATGTATTATTATTAATAGTTTTTAGCTTTTTGTACCTTGTAATTACTTATTTAACTCTGACAAATAATTTGTCCTCTCAAATAAATAATTAGTGAACTAAAATTACTGAATTGTTCCCATTAATTAGGGTACTATTAGGACAACGTTACTAATCAAATAATCACCCCCTTATCAGAGAGTTTATAAGAGGGAGCAGTCATGTAGTCATGAATAATGGGGTGCTTCTTGTGTTATGGTGCTTCATTGTATTAGTTGGTGTCTTGTACAGTTTAGTCTGTATTTTCTTGTTATGTTCTGAGTTTTTATCTTTTAGTCTCATGTATTTGTTGTTGAGTTGTATGTATTTTAAAGGCCCATCTAGAGAGGGCATGGCAAATTATTTAGGCTTAAAATGCTGTGGTGTGTGGCATTGGTTTATGCTGCATAGGCTACTTGTCCCTATACAAATAAACATTCAAATAAATCAGTCAGAATCAGCTTTAATGCCCATGGATGTGAACACATAGGCTATAATTGACTTGAGTCTGGTTGATCATTGATCTCAATGTAGCCTGCTTAGACATGTAAACATCCCTTTTGGTGCACCATTTTTTTCCCTTCAAATAAGCAATTCAAATAATATTGTTCATGTTCAAAAGGGGTAGGAAGAAGTAGAGAACTTTTCGGGTCATATCCCTTGCTAATTTTATACATTATTCATAGATAATAGAAATTCAATTTGGATCCATTAGTGTCCATGTTTAACTCGGCCGGCTTGAACAAATCAACCATTATCAAAAACATGTACTAGGTTCTCCAGTCAGTGCCCTTGATCAAGGCACTGGCTCAGATCTGGAGTTGGTCCCCGGGCGCTGTAAATGGCTGCCCACTTCTCCCTTGAGGGATGGGTTGCCCATCTATCATTAACATTACCATAATCATATTCCTACCAGCATACCAGCATATAGCAGGCTAAAACCCTTTCCATGACGGTGCCCTCTGTCCCCCGCACAACACGTCTGAGTTGATTTGAACGCACCATAAGTAGCAAGTGTGAATGTTACTCAGGTTGTCAATTGATTGAATGTCTTCAGGGCGTAATTCTCACTGGGGATAGGGTGGACATGTCCCCCCCCCACACACACACACACACTTTTCAAAATCCCGTTTGTGTCCCCCCAACTAGTTTGATATTATTTAAGTTCCCAGGCCTTTCTGTGTGGAGTTTGCATGTTCTCCCCGTGCTTGCGTGGGTTTCCTCCGGGCGCTCCGGTTTCTTCCCACCATAAAAACATGCATGCAACTAGGACTGCAGTTGAAAATTAGCCGTCTGGCTAACACTGGCGCATTTACAGAAATGTTGATTAATGTGCATTGTCCTAATATAAATAAATAAATCTTCTTCTTAAGTTTAAGTTTATAAGTCTCAATGTTAAACAATCAAGAAAGTAAAAAATCATATTCTTATACGTAGTTTAGTACTATTCATTCTGGAAGAATTTATCATTATGATCAACTGAATTATTTCCTGGATTATATATCATCATAGTCCCTAAATGTATGTAGAAATGCAGAAAATGGGATTCAAGTGGAAAAAAAGTTTTAAAAAAAATCTGTGAAATAACAGAAATAGACTGGTAGCTCATTACCTGGACTTTGCCCGGTAGCTACAGTTAAAATACAGAACATTTTCAGTTTTTTGGCCTGTATAAAATTCTGTCATACAAAGCTCTGTTATTAAACTTTTGAAAACATTAAAAAGAATTTTCAAAAATGTCATGAAAAACGACAAACGTTCAAAACAACAGTGACAATGTGGATTTATTCTCCCAAGACCAATTGTATTTTTTGAGGGGGACAAAGCTACCTCTTCTAAATATTGGGTGGGACATATCCCCTGCACCGCCTATGGATCTTACAATAAAAATCCTCCTCCTGAACAATCTGTCCCCCCCTCACTTCTGAAATGACTGCCACGCCCCTGCTAAAGCCAAAAGTGGGGAAGGCGAGCCGGAGGCGGGTTGACGTTGGCACCGCTTGGAGTGCCGTGTTTGTGCTGTGTGGGTTGACAGACAAGTGTTACGTTGCAGCGCCTCCAGTAGAGGGTGATAGTGTGCTGAGTTAGAGTGGTGTCGAGCCCTGTGTGCAAAAAAAGAATGTATAAAGGCTTTAGGCCGCCCTACATGTAGGCCCAGTTTAATATGCAACTTTATTTTTATACAATTTAATACATTTTTTGCGATGAGGGTTCCTGCTCCATCTCTCTTTTAGTTAAGGGGTCCTTGGCTTAAAAAACATTGAAGACCCCTGCTTTAGAACATTTAAAGATTAATTTGGCTCAAGCTAAAAAAAAATGTCATTATTAGTGTATTACCAAAGCCCTCAGTTATATCTGGTGTATGACTATAAAAAAATTTACATATTTTGACTTTTACAGTAAATAATATCTCTAATAGTATCTCCTGCTGCATGTACAGTACAAATGTGCAGAAGTGAATGAACGGAGGGGGAGTGGTTCATGTTTGGAGAGAAGCAGTGGAAGCATAAACAAATCCATGCCTTGCTTCAATTCTTTTCCATCTTTGGTAGCATCGCAGTAACACAGGAAGGTCCCATTCCTTTCAGGACAAACAGATTGAGGCCTCTCTCCTCCCTGCATCACTCAGTGATTTTGCACTATAATTGGTCATAAATGCTATGACCCATGAATCATGGAAAGCAGCACTAAAGACATAACTATCCATAATGACTGGCTCTGCTCTTCAAAGCACATTCTGCATATATTCAGCGGAGAAAGTTCAAAGAAACACTCAGGCTACATCTACACTGCTACATTTTAGTTTATAAAGGAATATCTTCTTTGTTTCCCCCTCTCATTCCCCCTGCTCTGGCGTTTCCCCCTCTCATTCCCCCTGCTCTGGTGTTTCTGAGCCCCTAAAGCGGAGACATTAGGAAACTGACCCGTTTTGGTTTGGAATCTGCGGGGTTGTGTTGACTTGTCACTGACGCCAACGTTTCTCCTCCTGATTGGGTCTTATTGTTCACCACGTCTCATTCTCTGAGACTAAGCTACTAACGTTACCATGGTAACTACCATGTCCAGTATACCAGAATGTTGATGAGTTTAAACAGAGATTAGTTCTTCTACTGGAGATAAAAACTCTTGGTGCACGGAGATCGCTTTGGGCTCAAAACTCCACTTAAAAACCAAAACATAGCGATGTAAATGTAGCCTCAGTATTTAGGAATGGTGAAACTTCACTCAGGTAGCTGTGCAGATACTGAGGTTGGGGATTTTGGGGACACTTTTTGCAAGGATAGGAAATCGAAAACCGGTTCCAACTTGGAATCGTTTAAAAAAAAAAAGCAAGCACAGTAAGGGGCGCTCTTAAGTGTGGCTTGATTTTACGTTTAAGAAGCCTGGTAAAACTGTGAACCACCATTGACTCAAAATCAATGTTCCTTTTATCTGTGAAATAAGCATGTGACCCGTTTTAACTCCACCCCCATAGAGAATCAGAATCGGTAAGAACGGGAATTGAAAGGAAGAATCGGAATTGGAATCAGAATTGTTCAAATCAAAACGATGCCCCACTTTAACACTGAATACACAGACGAGTACTTCCTCTCAGGGTGTGTAGCGTGTAGCTGCAGTACACCAACATGTTCCATCAACAACGTGGGTAGTTACAACTAGGTTTGTGGGCCCGAGTGCGCTGTAAAAAAAGGTTGGATAAACTTTTGTCCTGGACTAACCTGTGTTTGTCTGGCCCTGATGTCCCCGTTCAATAGTGTTCAACATTGTGTGAAAAAGGAGAATACCAGTTTAGTATACTTAATAGTTTTATAGATTTATATTTGTGTGTGGTACACATTATGATAAACCCTATTGTAGCACTACTTTACTAAACAATACTTACGTTAGCGCACAGTGTCAAAGGGGTTCCACATGAACGTCAGTATCAAGGTTATTACAGTTTAGAATTAGCTTTTACTTTATTTTAGTTTTGACTTTTGGATTTCATTTGAGCTTTGGTTAGTTTTCAACACGTGTTTGCTACTTTTAGTTTAGTTTCAGTTTTTCAGAAAGTTTAAGTTTTCATTTAGTTTGAATTTTACGGTAGTTTTATTTAAATTTTTTTGGGGCCAGGTAGAACGTCTCAGAAGGATGTAGCTCTATATACAAACACAATACACTGTACATAGGCACAGCCATGATCTTTAATGTTTCATCTTCGCGTTACTCCGATGTGAAGCAATTGCAGGACTCAATTCAGAGTTCAATTTCTGTAAAAAAAAATGAAGGGCGCTTTCACACCCATAGTTCGGTAGACTTGGTGCGATTCTGGGGTGAAGTTGCAACATTGTTGCATTTTTCATTTGATTCAGTTTGATTTCACACTGCCCTTTGTCAAACGCACAAAACACTGTAAACACACGTCACACGATCAAGATGGTCGCTTGTTTATTGGACAGAATATCCGAAACTCGCCGACACTTCTGGTCTCAGAAATAACGGTGCAACACCACATTTATAACGTCTCGGGTTTTCTGGTTGTGCTTTAGTGTTTCTTATATTTTAGAAGAAGGCGAACAATGAGCAGCTGACAGACAGCGAGTGAAAGAGAAAGAGATGATGATGTCACACAGACTGAGGATGTCACACAGGGGACCGGCGATGTATGCTCAGGACAGCTTATGGATCTGAAAGTTATCATCCCTTTAATCATCATATATAAGTCTGTAAATTGTGTGCAAGGCCTGTAAATGCTCTGTTTTTGGTTCTCTTCCTGTATTTGGGTCAGATCGCGTTCTCACCTCAAGTGAACTGAACTTGACTTGGAAGTGAACCGAGACCCCTGTTTTCAAGCGGACCAGAGTTCGGTTGTTTGTTCCGCACCAGAGTTGGGATGAGCTTTCACACCGGCCCAAACCAACCGGACTATCAGAGCAAAATGCTCTAGGGTTGGTTTTAAACGGACCAAACGAGGCAGGTGTGAAAGCAACCTAAAACTGAAAGGATTTGCCTTTTCTTTAACCTGGCAACATAGTTTCAGTTTAGTTTAAGTTTGTTTTTGTGAAGGTTTTAGTTTTTTTATAGTTTCAGTTTAGTTTAGTTTGCACTGACTCTTTCCATTGTAGTTTAAGTTTTCTATAATAAACCTGGTGAGTACGGAGGCCCGAGGAGCAGCAGCATCGGTACAGCCTCGTGCCAAGTTAGCTCTCAAGAAACCAAATCCTCTACGCCAAGCTCCCCAGATTGGTTAGAATAATTGGCATTTGCCTCTAGGTGCTGACACGCTTTATGATATGTTGGTAGAATCCGATCCTCCGCATGACAGATTTAATACCGTCTGTGCTGCCGTTAGTGGTGAGACGGCCACTCAGCACAGCTTTTCAACTGGAACTGATGCTGACGCCAGGGAGATTTAGCACATACGGCTTGAAATTGTGCTCCATGAAGGTCAACATTCAAACGCTTATGATTATGGGACATGAGATGTAGGGAGTGTAGAGTTTGACTGACAGTAACAAACTGCTCCGTGCGTATTTAAACACAGAAGGAGCTAAGACTTGACACTGTTGGTTTATAGCACTAGTGATGTCACTGATGGTCTAAATTTACAACGGTGCAGTAATTCAAGTTAACCAGCCTAGTGCTGCGACGCCTGAAGGAAGCAGTTTGAGTGATACATTAAAAACATTAACAGCACATGTACTCATAGGCGGAAATCGCGGGGGGGTCGGGGAGATCATGACCAACCCCATCTGGGGACTGTCCCTCCATAAAAGCATCATTAAAACCATGCTGTGTTTTGTAGATAACATAAGTGACATATAACTTACTTAAAATAATTGTGTAAGTAGTAATACTATTTTTTCCGCTGACAGGCTCAGATTATTATTCTAAGTGTCTGACAACATTATGGGATGGATCCCTACAGAGATAGACCTTTTAGTTAAAGAGTAAGATCCTTTTAGTTTAACATGAAACAGCCCCGAAATCACCATCACCAAACTCCACCAGACTCCATGTAAATAATCAGGACTTTTAGTGTGTATAGAGCCAGCATATCTCCACCAGACTCCATGTAAATAATCAGGACTTTTAGTGTGTATAGAGCCAGCATATCTCCACCAGACTCCATGTAAATAATCAGGACTTTTAGCGTGTATAGAGCCAGCATATCTCCACCAGACTCCATGTAAATAATCAGGACTTTTAGCGTGTATAGAGCCAGCATATCTCCACATGTAAATGGGTGAATTAAGGGTTTATTTCAACCAAACCAGAGTGGTGATTGTTGGAACAGTGGAAAGATGAACCAAGACCGCTTTTGATAGTTTGATTTTGTTTCTGTCCACTTTGAATGAAGTGTGTTTGTCTGGTGAGTTTGGTGATGGGGATTTCGGGGCTGTTTCATGTTAAACTAAAAGGATCTTACTCTTTAACAAAAAGGTTGACCTCAGAAATCCTTTACATAATGTTGTCAGACACTTAGAATATTAATCTCAGCCTGCGACGATGGTTAGGTTCAGGCCCCAAAACGACTAGTTAAGTTAAAAGTTGAGCAGGAAAACAGAGTATTAAACTTGAATGTATGTTGTTTTAAAGTTATAAATGAGTTAAATTAATGTTGTTTTGTTATCGCCAATTCTTCCTGACCTCTGACTTTAAATAAAAATTGGATGCGGACCTTTGAGTGATACTTTTACGGAAAAGGATTAGGACCACATTATTATTTGAGTTCTGACTTTTTTCTTAGAATTCTGACTTTTTTTTTAAAGTCAATTTATTTATTTTTTTAAGTCAGAATTCTAAGATTAAACTCACTTTAGAACTGAAATAAAATGTTCACATGTGAGCGCCTGGATAGCTCAGTTGGTGGAGCAGGTGCCCGTATATAGACGTTTGCTCCTCGACGCAGTGGGCCGCAGGTTCGACTCTGACCTGCGGCCCTTTGCTGCATGTCATCGCCCCCTCTCTCTCCCCTTTCATGTCTTCTTGCTGTCCTGTCGAATAAAGGCTTAAAAATGCCCCCAAAAAATCAAAAAAATAAAACATAAAAATGGTACAATTTTGGCTGTGTTATTTGTGTCCCCTTCAAAATTGCTCTTGAAAAAAAAAAATTGTGTTTATTGTCCCCCCAACTGTTAGATGAAATGTACGCCCATGCATGCAGTCATCTAAATGGCACTTGTGTTACTGTGGAAGGGATTCCGATGTGACCAGACCAAGTACAATAGGTTAATGTGGTCTTAATATAGTCGCCTCACTGCAGTAATGTGAGCCATGGCATCAGCTGCCTTCACTCACATCTGTCGCCTTTTTCTCCGCCTGCTCCAGCTTCTCCTGGGCATCCTTCAGCGACTCGGAGTATTTGTCCAGCTCATCCTCCACTCCTTTCAGCTTCTTCTGCAGACCCAGCAGCTCCTCCTCCAGCTACAGGATGGACACATACACACACACACACACACACACACACACACACACACACACACACACACACACACACACACACACACACACACACACACACACACACACACACACACATGCACACAAATTATGTTTAAAAGTTCTTTTCAAAAATGTAAGAAAAAATAAATCAATATATGTCAAACTAATTTTTATAGCAAAGATACATTGGCCTATTTGTGAAAAAAACATTTAATTTACACATTGAAGATAAGCTGACTACAGGTAAAGCGGCCTCTACTACAGTTAAGCTTTAGGATTGACTGTGCATTAAAACATGATATATAAATAATATATTAATATCCATTCCTTTTCATCCACCCAGCCTAGTTTAACCAACATGCAACTCTATTTTATACAATATTTATGTAGGGGGTCCCTACTCTGTCTCTCTTTCAGCTAAGGGGTCCCTGGCCTAAAATGCATTAAAGAACCCTGATTTAGGACAAGAATACCCTGTTTCTGGCCTGGGAGGGCAACATTCTCTGTCCCCCACTCAAGATATCTCAACAGACCCCATCTCTTACAAAGTCTGTCTCCTTACTAGTTACTAAAGTAACTAGTAACTAAAGCTGGAACAGATGAATGTAGTGGAGTAACTAAAGTAACTAGTAACTAAAGCTGGAACAGATGAATGTAGTGGAGTAACTAAAGTAACTAGTAACTAAAGCTGTAACAGATGAATGTAGCAGAGTAACTAAAGTAACTAGTAACTAAAGCTGTAACAGATGAATGTAGTGGAGTAAAAAGTACAATATGTCTCTCTGAAATGTAGCGGAGTAGAAGTAGAAATTGGCTTGGAAAGAAAAGACTCAAGTAAAGTACAAGTACCTCAACAAGTACAGTACTGGAGTAAATGTACTTAGTTACATTCCACCGCTGGTTATGGTTTAGGAAAGATGGTGTTTTTGGGGTATTTAAAAGTCAAAACATCTGTTCACTTTGCCTTTTTCAATATTCAGCCATCTTTCACCAGTCTTTGACAACTTTAAAAGAGAACTCCATTTATTTATCACTGCACTATATATATTACATTGTCAGACTCATGATAAGAGATATTGTCTTTTTTATTCCACAAATTCCTCTTCCTTGTCAAAACCTGTCGCCTTCTCTCTTGTCGGATTGTCCAACAGTAAGAAATGCAAAGGCAGCATTGTGATTCCTTCATGTGGATCTGCTATTCAATATTACTTACAGATACGTGTACAGATTCATGTCAGATTCTCCTGACATTTGCTGCATCATATTCAGGGTTCCCCCAGGATGGCTCCTAAAGCTTACCTTTAGCACCAAGGACTGAAACAATGGCCATGCATGATATGAGCAGTCCTGTACTTGAAAGCAATAGGCTACTAGAGTAAAAGTACAAGTATGTTACCAGAGAATGACTTGGGTAGAAGTTAAAGTCACCTTTTAGAATAGTACTTAACTATTAGAAGGAAAAGTAAAAAAAACAAAACTTTGATTATGAACTTTATGGCCAAATTCCTCCTCTTCTTCTTTAGTTTTTCGTAGTTGTTTTTTGCCGCAACAGGCATTAGGTCACCAACTGGAGCGTGCATTATCTTGTAATCTAGGAGCAATGATTCACCAAACTGCTTTTTTCCAGTGTAATAAATTTCTTCTGATTTTATTTTGTAGTAAAAAGTAACAAAATGCTTAGGGGAAATGTAGTGCAGCAAAGGTAAAAGTTTCCAGAAATAAGTATTTATACTTACAACACTGGTTATGATGATGTAATTTTTTACCAAACAGGAGTTTTGAAAAATCTGCACCTGAGAAGAATTTTTGACAAATCTCCCTTTTAGAGACTGACGAGAGGCCTAAATGTAATAATAATAATAATAATAATAAATTGAATTTATATAGTGCTTTTCACGAACTCAAAGTCGCTTAAATGTAGAGGAAACAAAAAAAATCCACACAAAATATTTGTGCGGACAAGGCCTTAAAGCTATAGTGCGTAGTTTCTGTCTCCCCCATGAGGAATTCTAAGTAATGACAACAACACTGTTGTTGCATCCACATGATACAAGCCTTCTATGATCGCACACGTCACCAATCACTCCGCCCAAGTAGCAGTGCTTCGCCTTCTGAGAATATAGTTCCCAGTATGTATACGGTTAGAAGATGGCTGTGTCTCATGTGACCTTGTTATTTGTACACGCTGTGACTCTACAAATCACAACATGGAAATAGGAACATGTTATTTTGTCTCTTATTGGGAGCAGTAGGCTAGATGGAGCCGGTTACCTCCAGGATCTGTGCTAAGCTAGGCTAGATGGAGCCGGTTACCTCCAGGATCTGTGCTAAGCTAGGCTAGATGGAGCCGGTTACCTCCAGGATCTGTGCTAAGCTAGGCTAGCGGTGGGGGCGTCAGACAGAGTTACAACACGCACGGAGATGAGAAGGGTATGTATGGACTTATCTAACTCTGGGGGACACGGGGAATAAGACAAAGTCCCAATTGCGATGCTTTAATGATGATCTAACAGGCAGATTGTCATCGACTCTGCTGATCATATCCACGCTACCAAGACATTTTTATCTTGATGCACCCATAACAGAAAATATCAATCTAACTAGCAGATTGCTGAGTTATGTTGTTCACGACAACTTCATTCTTTTGTTATCCAATGACTGATTTGCAAAGATTCTTTCAGCAAGTTGCTAGTTGCAATCCAGGCCCATAGCCAGCTTAGTGGAATTGGGGATTTTTTATTTTTTTATTTTTTTTTTAAATGATTATGAGGTTCAATTACTTCGTTTTGACGTCCTTGACCTTTACAGATTTTGCTATGAGTGCGTAAAGTTAGTTGTGTGGATTGTTGATACATTAGATGTTAGATTGTTACCAGTTAACACATTAACAGAAGTGGTGCTTTCAACAAGATTAGGGCTTCGGCCTGGTTTAGATCATTTTTATTTGAGGGGGATTCAAATTATTGGCCGTCATTATTTAAAAGACAGTTGTTTATTACAACAACAAAAAACGGACTTAAACTATGGACCTTTGGCAGTGAGGGGCGGGGCGGGGCGGGGGGTGTCTTTCAAACCACCCAACCCCCACTGTCTACGGGCCTGCAACCATAGCTCCAGGAACTATAAAAAGCCAATTGTAAATGACAGTGATGTGGCCCGACCACAATGTCCCCGGGACAAATGTCCTTTCTATATCACTTCTGACAGTCCTCTCCCAGCCCATAGCCATGTAAGGCCTCTCAGTCACAAATAGCCCCGGGACAGTCCTGATCCTACAGTCCCAACTCGCTAACCAACAGCCTTGACTGTCTTTCTGAGAGGAGCAACAATTCAAAGAAGGTGGTGGTGGGTGGGGGATCTTTAGAGGGACACAGAAATAGACATGCCAGTATTTAATGCTCCTCCACAGATGGAGCAGGCATTGTAATAGCTCCATGCATGGGCTCCCCCGGGGAACAAAAGCTATGTGCACTGACAGTTGCAACTGTTGCTGTCTGATCTAGTAAATGACACTGTGGAGCGCTCATCTGGTAAGTTGTTAAGCTGAAAAGCAACGAGTGAACTGGAAGGTGACGTCCATAGAGCTGGAACAATTTAAAGTACAACTTAAAGTGTGGCTTAAAGCAAACCAGTCTTGTAACCATTAAGTGACTATTTCACTTTTGCCTGTATTTATTCATTTTTGTATTGTTTTTCTTTTTCTTTTTTTTAGATTTGTAAGTTGTAATTTCTGTATTTATGTAATTTGTCTGGGGACTACGGATGTAAATTAGCCCTGTGGCTATAATCCGGCATGTTTACGTCTGTTTTTGTTGTTTCAATGCAGATGTTCATTAATGTGCATTGTCCCTATCAAATAAAGGATTAACAATTCAAAAGGTTACTGTACAATGAATTGTCTCAGAAATAATTGTGATTAACATTATAATTGTGTCTTTCAGTCAAATTTAGAATCATTAGTTTTGTCAGTTTTTAATGAATTCCAGGATACATCTTTTGGTTCTATATCACTGTCATGTGACCCAGATAATGTAATAACACAAATACACAGCCTATGAAGCAAACCACGCCTCTTTATTATCAAAAAAAAATTTTTTGTTTTTTTTTTTTTTGCTTTTTTTTTTTTTATATGCATTTATAGGCTCAAGTGCCAACAACTAACAATTGAAATAATAATACAAATATATAGTCTGACCAATAATCACTTATAGAATTACAATTTGCCATATCTAAACAAAATGGTCATTTGGTCCATGACATGTTCACCATCATCACATCAAGTCTGCCCCGGCGCTGCGCCATGAGAGGATTAGGTCAAATGAAATGCGCTGTCCGACGGGAGTTCAGACCTCTGTCATTTCCATGGATGTGAAAGCAACTTCTTGACCCTGTGACCCATCTCAAAAGTATTTTTCTAAATTCTTAACAGCAATAGGCAACGAAGTTAAGCAACACTATGGTCATAAAATTAGGGCTGCACAATATATAGTTTTTTTTATATTGTCATCGTAATATCAACGTGTGCAATATACACATCGCTAAACGTAAATAAATAAATGTATCACGAGAGACACTCCAAGATATTTTTTGTTAGTTGGAAGAAAATATCAGCAGAAAACTGTCAATCTTTTTTTAGTGGGGCCTTTTATATTCAACTCAATGTTCAATTTGTTCAAAGAAGAATGTCGGGAATGATTTCCTTTCATTTGTTTTAAATTCAACAAGCAGTTTGTTGTATGTCAGCAGAATACTGAAAGCAGCAGAACTGAGAACACTTTTTTATCCGTTTATTTATCACAAGTAGGCCTAATATTGTTATCACGATATTCAACGTTACTGCTTATCGCATATTTTCCTCATATCGTGTAGCCCTAATGGAAATATTGCTTCATGTATTATGATTGTTGTCTGCTCACATAGGTTATTTTATGAGAGAGAGAGGGAGATATAGAGACCGAAGGGGAGAGAGAGAAGCCTGTAGTTATTGATTATGACAAAAACGGTGTAAAACCTTCTCTTCCTGTCTCAGAGTAACTTCCTGTCTCAGAGTAACTTCCTGTCTGTGTGTCCTGTGGGTCTGTCCACGGCCACGCCTCTTTAGGAGACTAGCGGCAGGTCCTGAGTCTGTTGATTCCACTGGGAGGAGTGGACGTGGACACAGATTATGACCCGATTCTTTCGCCCCGTAGTCACCAAAGTAAATATTGGAGCCATTTCTCACAAGCCACATATCTCCAGAACCAAATGGCATTTTTCAGACGGACACGTCAGGACAAAGTTAACTTTGTTTGAGTCCTGTTTCTGTCTCAGCAACAAACTATTGTTTGCCCTAACAAAAAACACATTTTCATAATGCTAATAATGATTTTTAGCTGTTTAATAGAACGTCATGTGGATGGATGAAAATATGTTCCTTTGCTAATGTTAGATATTTACACAGCTAAAAGACATATTTAGCATCACAGAGATTAGTTTTGTTAGGGTGTTCACGAACGTTAGCTGACATTAGCTTCTCAGTGTTGCCAGATCTCACGAGAGTTCAGTGCTGAGGCAGAAACAGGTCTCAAACTCAGTTCATTTTCTCCTGATGTGTCCGTCTGAAATAGGCCATTTTAGTGTCAGAATGTTTTAGTAGATATGTTGCATGTTGAAGAATGGCTCCAATATTTACTTTGGTGCCTATTGGGCGAAATAATCGCTCATAATCTGTGTTCACGTTCACTTCTCTCATTGGAATCAACGCACTCAGGACGTCCCGCTAGTCTCCTAAAGAGGCGTGGCCGTGGCGGAGCCCACGGGACACAAAGACAGGAAACTACTCTGAGTTGTGGCGTCTCGGTTTTCAACCGTCTTTGGTCATAGACAGTCTTTGATTATAACAACAAATGCAGCTTGGTATTTCCCTGAACCTGAAGTGCACTGTGCACAGGTAGATCTCAACACACAGGTTCATTCCAATGAGGCAGCACCAAGACAGTTGTTGGTATTGTTCTACAGTTTGAAAAACATAGCCACATAGTGTTTTTCATAAGTCATTTTTATAGGTAGATTCCACAAGTTGAGACCAAATATATTTATATTAAACTACTATTAGGCCAGTGACCGGTGGTCAGGGAAGCCGTCCGACTGAAGAAGGAGTCTTTCCGGGATATGTTATCCCTGAGGACTCCATAGGCAGTTGCAGGGTACCGAAGGGCCTGAAGGGCTGCAGCCTCTGCCGTGACAGAGGCAAAGCAGCGGGTGTGGGAGAAGTTTGGAGAAGACATGGAGAAAGACTTTCGGTCGGCACCAAGGTGCTTCTGGAAAACTGTTCGCCACCTCAGGAGGGGGAAGCGGGGAACCATCCAAGCTGTGTACAGTAAGGATGGGACACTGTTGACCTCAACTGAGGAGGTAATAGGGCGGTGGAAGGAGCACTTTGAGGAACTCCTGAATCCGACTAATACGCCCTCTATGTTAGAGGCAGAGCTGGAGGATGATGGGGGATCATTGTTAATTTCCCAGGCGGAAGTCACTGATGTAGTCAAACAACTCCACAGTGGCAAAGCCCCGGGGATTGATGAGATCCGTCCAGAAATGCTCAAGACTCTGGGTGTGGAGGGGCTGTCCTGGTTGACACGCCTCTTCAACATTGCGTGGAAGTCTGGGACAGTGCCAAAGGAGTGGCAGACAGGGGTGGTGGTTCCCCTTTTTAAAAAGGGGGACCAGAGGGTGTGTGCCAATTACAGGGGTATCACACTTCTCAGCCTCCCTGGTAAAGTCTACTCCAAGGTGCTGGAAAGGAGGGTTCGGTGATCGTCGAACCTCAGGTTGAAGAGGAACAATGCGAGTTCCGTCCGTGGCGGTGGAACAACGGACCAGCTCTTCACTCTCGCAAGGATCCTGGAGGGAGAGCGGGGGGTATGCCCAATCCGTCTACATGTGTTTTGTTTGTGATCTGGAAAAGGAGTATGACCGGGTCCCCCGGAGATACCTGTGGGAGGTGCTGCGGAGAGTATGGGGTGAGGGGCTCTTCTCAGGGCCATCCAATCTCTGTACGACCCGACCAAAGTGAGAGCTGTGTCCGGTTCTCGCAGTAAGTTGGACTTCGTTTCAGGTGAGGGTTGGCCTCCGCCAGGGCTGCGCTTTGTCACCAATCCTGTTTGTAATATTTATGGACAGGATATCAAGGCGTAGTCGGGGTGGGGAGGGGTTGCGGTTCGGTCGGCTGGGGATCTCATTGCTGCTCTTTGCAGATGATGTGGTCCTGATGGCATCATCGGCCTGTGACCTTCAGCACTCACTGGATCGGTTCGCAGCCGAGTGTGAAGCAGCTGGGAGTAGGATCAGCACCTCTAAATCTGAGGCCATGGTTCTCAGCAGGAAACCGATGGAGTGCCTGCTCCAGGTAGGGAATGAGTCCTTACCCCAAGTGAAGGAGTTCAAGTACCTTGGGATTTTGTTCGCGAGTGAGGGGACAATGGAGCGGGAGATTGATCGGAGAATCGGCGCAGCGGGTGCGGTATTACATTCAATCTATCGCACCGTTGTGACGAAAAGAGAGCTGAGCCAGAAGGCAAAGCTCTCAATCTACCGGTCAGTTTTTGTTCCTACGCTCACCTATGGTCATGAAGGCTGGGTCATGACCGAAAGAACAAGATCCAGGGTACAAGCGGCCGAAATGGGTTTCCTCAGGAGGGTGGCTGGCGTCTCCCTTAGAGATAGGGTGAGAAGCTCAGTCATCCGTGAGGAGCTCGGAGTAGAGCTGCTGCTTCTTTGCGTTGAAAGGAGCCAGTTGAGGTGGTTCGGGCATCTGGTAAGGATGCCCCCTGGGCGCCTCCCTAGGGAGGTGTTCCAGGCACTTCCAGCTGTGAGGAGGCCTCGGGGAATACCCAGGACTAGGTGGAGGGATTATATCTCCAAACTGGCCTGGGAACGCCTTGGGATCCCCCAGTCGGAGCTGGTTAATGTTGCTCAGGAAAGGGAAGTTTGGGGTCCCCTGCTGGAGCTGCTCCCCCCGCGACCTGACACCGGATAAGCGGACGAAGATGGATGGATGGAATAAAATATACTGTACTGTATGTATTAATATACTGTATAAGTAAATAAGGGAGACAGTATTGCCCCGCTGTGTGGCAGTGTGGAGAACGGATAAATATATTAAAAAACAGCACAATATTTAAAGTGTTGCACTGATGTTATTGAATTTTACAAATCTCATTCTTCATATAATACCAAGTTTGTCCCGCGGGTAGCGAGAGAGAGAAATCTCGGGGTCATTCAAACCTTTGTGAGAATGGATGTGTACAGGTCTGAAAACTCAGGTCATGTCTCCCCAACACACCCCAGGGCTCGAGAGTGCGACCAATTTGGTCGCAAATGCGACCAAAATTTGTAAAGGTGCGACTAAGATTTTTCCTAGGTCGCACCGGTGCACCTAACGTCCTCGCATCCGCTGCCTCTCCACTAACGAAGCAATGTCGTTTATAGCGATATGGTTTAATGTTGCGTTACATGACCCATTCCTTCTGGAAAGCCGTGCCTGTGTTTGGATCTCTCCTCCGCGCAGCCCCGCCCCATTCACTCACACACCGGCCGGCTCACCTGCAACATGGAGAGACACAGCGCCGCTGGTCCAAACTCCCGACATTTGTCTACAGTTTTAATTGTTATAACCCAGCTGTATATTGTTAAGTATGAGAGGGAAACCTGTATTGGCAGTGTTTCCGCTGGTAACTCTCTATTACTGCGGCCGCCACGGCGAAAAACACATTAGAAGTTATTAAATGCAACTAACTTCAGTTGGTTGAGTAATAGCGTGTAAGACGGAGCATGCTGGATCATAGTTCATAAAAATGCAGCGCAGTGACGATACAGACATTTCATAGCCCACACAAGACTGGTGTAACGCCGCTAATGAGTCAGCCGTCACTCTCTGAGTAGCCTAGCATAGCTTCAGTCCATCGCACTCCCTCGGTCTTTCGGTCGTTCTTTTTTTTTTTTTAAAGATTTCAGCCTTTATTTTGATAGGAAAGCTGAAGACATGAAAGGGGAGAGAGAAGGGATGACATGTAGGAAAGGGCCGCAGGTCGGAGTCAAACCTCTATATATACCAACTGAGCTATCCGGGCGTCCTCTTTCTCTTTTAATCAGTCTGTTATTGTTTTTGAAAGCTTATGAAGGAGCTTTCTCAAATATATATATTTTTTATATAATATATCCTAGGCTATTTATTTTAGATAACTTTCATTTACATGTGTTGCAGCTGTATATTTTCAAACTGGTAAAGGATTTTATTTGAGTCACAATCTTTTTTAATAAAAGAGCTTGTGAAAATTGGCTTTGACTTAAAACTGAACATTTAGCCCACTTCGTAAAAAAATACAGAGCTATATATCGTGTATCGCCATTCAGTGTTACGGCGATGCGAGGAAAAATGTGGGTGCACCTAAATTTTGTGCTGGTGCACCTAAATAAAAAAAGTTAGGCGCACCAGTGCAACCAAGGCAAAAAGTTAGTGTGGAGCCCTGCACCCTTACTTTATATTGTTTTTAAGAATGTTAAACTTATTATACTTTATTCATTTAACTGTCAAGTTCTATTTCCAATAAGCCTTCTCCACACTGCCACACAACGGGGCAATACTGTCTCCCTTATTTACTTATATAGTATATTAATACATACAGTACAGTATATTTTATTCACTGGCCTAATAGTAGTTTAATATAAATATATTTGGTCTCAACTTGTGGAATCTTCCTATAAAAATTACTTATGAAAAACACTATGTGGCTATGTTTTTCAAACTGTAGAACAATACCAACAACTGTCTTGGTGCTGCCTCATTGGAATGAACCTGTGTGTTGAGATCTACCTGTGCACAGTGCACTTCAGGTTCAGCTGCATTTGTTGTTATAATCAAAGACTGTCTATGGCCAAAGACGGTTGAAAACCGAGACGCCACAACTCAGAGTAGTTTCCTGTCTCTGTGTCCCGTGGGCTCCGCCACGGCCACGCCTCTTTAGGAGACTAGCGGGACGTCCTGAGTGCGTTGATTCCAATGAGAGAAGTGAACGTGAACACAGATTATGAGCGATTATTTCGCCCAATAGGCACCAAAGTAAATATTGGAGCCATTCTTCAACATGCAACATATCTACTAAAACATTCTGACACTAAAATGGCCTATTTCAGACGGACACATCAGGAGAAAATGAACTGAGTTTGAGACCTGTTTCTGCCTCAGCACTGAACTCTCGTGAGATCTGGCAACACTGAGAAGCTAATGTCAGCTAACGTTCGTGAACACCCTAACAAAACTAATCTCTGTGATGCTAAATATGTCTTTTAGCTGTGTAAATATCTAACATTAGCAAAGGAACATATTTTCATCCATCCACATGACGTTCTATTAAACAGCTAAAAATCATTATTAGCATTATGAAAATGTGTTTTTTGTTAGGGCAAACAATAGTTTGTTGCTGAGACAGAAACAGGACTCAAAAACAAAGTTAACTTTAACTGACCGTGTCCGTCTGGCATCTCGTGGCCATTGGTTCTGGAGATATGTGGCTTGTGAGAAATGGCTCCAATATTTACTTTGGTGACTACGGGGCGAAAGAATCGGGTCATAATCTGTGTCCACGTCCACTCCTCCCAGTGGAATCAACAGACTCAGGACCTGCCGCTAGTCTCCTAAAGAGGCGTGGCCGTGGACAGACCCACAGGACACACAGACAGGAAGTTACTTTTACCATAAGACCACGAATTAAACAGCAGAAATGTTTGTTTCACAACCTCAGAGCTCGTGGTCAGTCTACCTCAGATGGTTTAGACATTATGCCTGATAAACAAAATCCTTATGGAGAAAATCAACGGGATTTTTACTTCTGGAACCACACTGTTGGCCTACCGGAAGTCTTGCTTCAAAGGTTATTAACAAAACCTTTAAATCTTTCCTAAAAAGCACAGGATGCTACAGTGTGACCACTCACGCTGTTAACAAATAAGTTTAACATTAGCTAATTTTAGCCAAATATTATACACAAATATATATATATATATATATATATATATTGTGTATAATATATATTTGAGTGTTGTACAGTATTGCTTATAAATTCAAAATCATAATAAAATATAATCTTTTGTCTTTCAAAAGTTCTCAATCATGCTCGAAGGCATGGTTCCCGATAGGCCTGCACGATAAATTGCAATCTCGATTCACCCGTATTTATTTTTTTCTCTTCTTCAATTCATTTATTGAAAGCATTTGACATTGACATAAACATGTTTTAATGATGTAAAGACATGTTGAAGGAGTTGAGATAGAGCTTGTATCAGGGCCATATTTAGTTCATGTGTTATATGTCACTATTTCTGGTAGTCTACTGTACTTAAATGGCCAGGATGTACTTTATTTTGTGTATTCATTGAAGCCTCTGTGTTTACAGGCTTGTGGTGATGTGCTATAGGTGCCAAAAAAATATCTATGTTTGGTACTGCCAGTTTGTTTTGTTTTGTCATGGTTCATGTGTGCAATAAACATTACACTTACATCGTGGCAGAGAATCCTGATATCAATTCTAAGCTAAAAAATCATGATTCAGATTTTCCCCTGAATCGTGCAGGCCAAGTTCCCAAACTTTTTCATGCCAAGGACCCATAAACTGACACAACTCCCCCCCTCCCCCATTTGATAAGATTTGGTCCCAGCAGGGTCCCCAGCTGAGAGGATTTTTGCTTTTAGATGTTTTATTAAAGGAAATGTATGAACCCGATGACCAAAAATAGCCATACATTCTGTTATTGTGTTACTTATAGATGGGATTATGGTGAAAATAAACTCCCACATTGGGAACCAGTGCTCTAAGCAGTTGTTATGCTGCTGTGAGCCTCAGCTCATAGACCCTCCACTTCTGACAGACTCAAGATTTGTTCTTCTTTTACATTCATATTCCTCCATTAACAGTGGTGGAATGTACATTTACTCCAGTACTGTACTTAAGTTCAAATGTTGAGGTACTTGTACTTTACTTGAGTCTTTTCTTTCCATGCCACTTTCTACTTCTACTCCTCTACATTTCAGAGAGACATATTGGACTTTTTACTCCACTACATTCATCTGTTCCAGCTTTAGTTACTAGTTACTTTAGTTACTCCGCTACATTCATCTGTTCCAGCTTTAGTTACTAGTTACTTTAGTTACTCCACTACATTCATCTGTTCCAGCTTTAGTTACTAGTTACTTTAGTTACTCCACTACATTCATCTGTTCCAGCTTTAGTTACTAGTTACTTTAGTTACTCCGCTACATTCATCTGTTCCAGCTTTAGTTACTAGTTACTTTAGTTACTCCACTATATTCATCTGTTCCAGCTTTAGTTACTAGTTACTTTAGTTACTCCGCTACATTCATCTGTTCCAGCTTTAGTTACTAGTTACTTTAGTTACTCCACTACATTCATCTGTTCCAGCTTTAGTTACTAGTTACTTTAGATACTCCACTACATTCATCTGTTACAGCTTTAGTTACTAGTTACTTTAGTTACTCCACTACATTCATCTGTTACAGCTTTAGTTACTAGTTACTCCACTACATTCATCTGTTCCAGCTTTAGTTACTAGTTACTCCACTACATTCATCTGTTCCAGCTTTAGTTACTAGTTACTTTAGTTACCCCACTACATTCATCTGTTCCAGCTTTAGTTACTAGTTACTTTAGTTACTCCACTACATTCATCTGTTCCAGCTTTAGTTACTAGTTACTTTAGTTACTCCACTACATTCATCTGTTACAGCTTTAGTTACTAGTTACTTTAGATACTCCACTACATTCATCTGTTACAGCTTTAGTTACTAGTTACTTTAGTTACTCCACTACATTCATCTGTTACAGCTTTAGTTACTAGTTACTCCACTACATTCATCTGTTCCAGCTTTAGTTACTAGTTACTTTAGATACTCCACTACATTCATCTGTTCCAGCTTTAGTTACTAGTTACTTTAGTTACTCCACTACATTCATCTGTTCCAGCTTTAGTTACTAGTTACTTTAGTTACTCCACTACATTCATCTGTTCCAGCTTTAGTTACTAGTTACTTTAGTTACTCCACTACATTCATCTGTTACAGCTTTAGTTACTAGTTACTTTAGTACTCCACTACATTCATCTGTTCCAGCTTTAGTTACTAGTTACTTTAGTTACTCCACTACATTCATCTGTTCCAGCTTTAGTTACTAGTTACTTTAGATACTCCACTACATTCATCTGTTACAGCTTTAGTTACTAGTTACTTTAGTTACTCCACTACATTCATCTGTTACAGCTTTAGTTACTAGTTACTCCACTACATTCATCTGTTCCAGCTTTAGTTACTAGTTACTTTAGATACTCCACTACATTCATCTGTTCCAGCTTTAGTTACTAGTTACTTTAGTTACTCCACTACATTCATCTGTTACAGCTTTAGTTACTAGTTACTTTAGTTACTCCGCTACATTCATCTGTTCCAGCTTTAGTTACTTTAGTTACTCCACTACATTCATCTGTTCCAGCTTTAGTTACTAGTTACTTTAGTTACTCCACTACATTCATCTGTTACAGCTTTAGTTACTAGTTACTTTAGATACTCCACTACATTCATCTGTTACAGCTTTAGTTACTAGTTACTTTACACATTCAGATTCCTGCACACAGAACACATGTAGTTTCTAAAATCTGATGTTTGATTCTAAAGTAAACTAGCCGACAATATAACGGCTACAAGTCACGCTGAGATGATGAGACCATTAAACACACAGCTGGTTGGATCCTTTACTCTTTACACATTATTAAATATGATGTTTTATTATGAATTAAACTACTAAACAATATAACGGCTACAAGTCACGCTGAGATGATGAGACCATTAAACACACAGCTGGTTGGATCCTTTACTCTTTACACAATGGGAGGATTTTACTTTACTTTTAATACTTTAACTACATTATCCTGATGATACTTACATACTTTTACTGTAGTAACATTTTCAATGCAGGACTTTTACTGTGTGTACAGTACTTGGACTTGGAGTGTGTCATTGTGTTAGCTACCTTTGCTAATGTTCAGTGTTGTACAATGTTAGGAAGTACAAATACTTCTGTATGTAGGCTACTAAAGTAGTATTTTCACATATCTGTAGGCTACTTTACTTCGTTATTTATATTTCTGGAAACTTTTCACTTTTTCTCCAGTACACATCCTAAATAACATGTCTACTTTGACTTTTGACCTGAATACCTCTTCCTCCACTGGCCGCACCAAAGGAAAATATCAAACAGCAGAACTTTTGAGAAGACGCCTGGACGAATTAAGACACTCCAGAGGTGATAAAGGGACGTGTGTGGGGGGAAGGTCTCTACCTGTTTGCATTTGTCCTCTGCTCCCTTCTTGTCCCCCTCCGCCTGCTCTGCCCGGTCTATCGCGTTCTCCTTATCCAGCTTCAGCATCTGCATCTTCTTCTTGATGGCCTCCATGTTTCCTCAGGTCGGCTTGTTTCTCAGCGGAGGGACGAGTGGGCTCGGTTAGTCCGGACAGAGACACAGACAGAGACAGAGACAGAGACTGAGGTCTGTGACAGGGACTCAGGTGGACAGGAGCGCTCGTGCTGAGTGGCGCGGGGAGAGCTCGAGGATGGAATAGCAGTTGCGCGAGCCCAACACGCCCCCCCCCCCCTCCAGTGAGGATCCGAACGAGGATGCGAGGATGCCCATATTTAGGCAGCGAGAGTTCAGTCTGTGTGTGTGTGTGTGTGTGTGTGTGTGTGTGTGTGTGTGTGTGTGTGTAAATCAGTGCTCCACCTGGAACATTAGCAGTCTTGTATAGAGTAGGCTAGGCTACTTGAGTAAAAGTAGCCAAGTAGATCTTGGTAGAAGTTAAAGTCACCTTTCACAATATTTCTTGAGTAAAAATCTTAAAGTACGCTATCAAAAGTAATTTTATGATATTAATTTAAACGACCTAAGAGCACAGCGTGAAGCGCCTGGTGCAGGTGCGTTTAGGGCGTGTCCGAATCCACTGCTGCTAGTTTGACGTGCGCCAGGCGCATGGTACTAAAGGGTTGTCCTTAGTGTCTTCATTAATCAGAGGTGTGTTTTGGGCGTAACATGCAATCAACCAATCAGAGATCATCTCCCATTCCCTTTAAAAGCCAGGCGCGTTTGGACCTTGGAGCATTGCTGTTATGATGGAGGATTTGCTGAGCAGGAAGGAGAGATGTTCAGGAGAAGAAACTGATCTGCCTGTGCGTGAAGTGATCATATCATAATACTATTTACGATTTGCACCATAATATTTTTATTTGTAATCTTCTGCATGTGTGTGTGCTGCTGTGCGTCCCTGTGTGTGTAACACACATAGTGTGCGCGCGCTGTGCACGAGCCTAGGGACATTTCTCTAATGCGTTGTTAAAATAAAAACAGTGAAATGCTGCGTTATTGACTTTAGACCAGGTTTTTGTTGGTCAATGGAGCGATCACTTCCCGCTGCCTCAAGATAGCAATACTCCCAGAATGCACCTGAACACACCTCCCTGTAAGACCAGCACGCCCATGGGCCACAGATGGGCGCAGGTACATTTGTTATCTAAACGACGTGGGCGCTGGACGGGAAACTGACAACTGGGTCGGTCTTAAACTAGCAAAGACACTTAGATCGGGCTTTGTGCTGCGCTGGGTGGAAGATAGGACCCTAAATGTACTTAACTATAAAGGCGGCATTCAGACAGCCTGCTAGGCAGTCGGACGCCCGGCAAAAACGCCGGTCTTTCCATTCATTTTGAATTGGGGGTAGTGCGTTTAGGCTGCGGCAAGGGTTGCTGCAGGGGGAACAGTTGAGACTGACTCAACTTTTGGAGAAACGCAACCCCAGGTCACGCTGCGGTGGCCAATCATGTAACCGGAGATCAGACTTGTCGTTGTGTTTTGAGGCGGTGTGAGAGTCCCGTACAGGAAACAGGAAACATCACTGCCTCTGTCTCTGCCACAAGAAAGTTTTAAAACACCAAACACAAGCTCTGACCTGCCCGGGAGTTTGGATTATAGCTGAACGTTTCCTGCAACCACAAAGTTCTCGTTCTGTCTCACTCGTCTCTTTTCTTTCTCTCTCTCCTGTGAAATAAAGCTGACTTCAAGTGCGGTCGGAAATGTCGAAATCTATAAACGATCTGACGGAAAACAGTAATTTTGAAATATAAAGTCTACTAGTGCTTTGTTGGGGGGTTTAGGAACATAACAGGACCTCACACAAATGGGCCGTTTGTTAAGTGACCCCCCTTTGATTATGAACTTTATTGTGGCTGCCTTATAGTAAAGCATAATATTCAGTTCATACACCTTCTTAAACATCAAGTCTGACATCAACAAAGAGAAAAACAGAAACTGGATTTTCATTTTTTGTTCACTCCAACGTACCAAAACGTTTCTTGTAAGTAGCGAGTAATGAAGATGCTTAAGAGAAATGTAGTGGAGTAAAAGGGAAAGTTTCCAGAATTAAAATAGCCTATCTTTTTATTGTTTTTAACATGTTCCCAATAAATTAAAAAAAACTAACAAAAAAAATAAAAGTACTCATTGCAGAACTCTCCTCCCATTGTGTAAAGAGTAAAGGATCCAACCAGCTGTGTGTTTAATGGTCTCATCATCTCAGCGTGACTTGTAGCCGTTATATTGTCGGCTAGTTTACTTTAGAATCAAACATCAGATTTTAGAAACTACATGTGTTCTGTGTGCAGGAATCTGAATGTGTAAAGTAACTAGTAACTAAAGCTGTAACAGATGAATGTAGTGGAGTAACTAAAGTAACTAGTAACTAAAGCTGGAACAGATGAATGTAGTGGAGTAACTAAAGTAACTAGTAACTAAAGCTGGAACAGATGAATGTAGTGGAGTAACTAAAGTAACTAGTAACTAAAGCTGGAATAATGGAACAGATGAATGTATAGTAAGTAACTAAAGTAACTAGTAACTAAAGCTGGAACAGATGAATGTAGTGGAGTAACTAAAGTAACTAGTAACTAAAGCTGGAACAGATGAATGTAGTGGAGTAACTAAAGTAACTAGTAACTAAAGCTGGAACAGATGAAATGTAGTGGAATAACTAAAGTAACTAGTAACTAAAGCTGGAACAGATGAATGTAGCGGAGTAACTAAAGTAACTAGTAACTAAAGCTGGAACAGATGAAGTATGTAGATTAACTAAAGTAACTAGTAACTAAAGCTGGAACAGATGAATGTAGCGGAGTAACTAAAGTAACTAGTAACTAAAGCTGGAACAGATGAATGTAGTGGAGTAACTAAAGTAAAAAAATAATTATTTTAAAAAAAGGGGGAAAAGAGGAATGTAGAGGAGTAACTAAAGTAACTAGTAACTAAAACTAACAGATGAATGTAGTGGAGTAACTAAAGTAACTAAAACTAACAGATGAATGTAGTGGAGTAACTAAAGTAACTAAAACTAACAGATGAATGTAGTGGAGTAACTAAAGTAACTAAAACTAACAGATGAATGTAGTGCAACCTCGGCATATTTCTTGATTTTTACACATCTTAAATTCACCTTTTAAGTGTTTTTAGATATACCTGATCCCATATTAAATTCATATTAAGAATGAACTTAAAACTCTCCTATTTGATAAAGCTTATAGTTAGGGAGTGAGGAGTTGCAGTGTCCACCTAACTGACCCACCTGCTTCTCTTCATAATTGTTAGATTAATAATACATAACAAAGTAGAGGGAGGCAGGCCAGCAAAGCCTGATCCGGCAGGGGAGAGTTCTAAGCCCGAAAAAGCTACCTCTCCTTATGACCTGTCTCTCTTAGTTACCTCTTAGTTACCTGTTATAGTTACGCTGTTATAGTTCTAGACTGCCGGGGGACTTCCTTCCTTTGACACACTGAGCTGCTCTCTCCTCTCCCTTTCTATTACCATTTGTGTGTATCCCGTCCCAGAAATGCTTGTTACTAATCCTAGCTTCTGGGGAGTTTACTCCCCGGAGTCCTTATGTTTTTTCCCCCAGCGTATTTCCTTGGAGAACGTTGGCATCAAGATCCTGGTTGCAGCTGTCGTTGTGGTCCTGCTGCACTCCCTGCTGAGCTCTGCGGTGCCCTGCAATGTCATGCTGCGTCCTGCAGCTTCCTACTACGTCCATCCATGCTCTGCTGGGCCACGCTACATCCTGTAACGCCCTGCAGCGCCCTGATATGACATGAACCACTACGACTACCATTTGAAGTCACTGTTCCATTATTAATGTGACTATTATCACCACTGTTCATCACACCCCCAACCGGCACCGTCAGACACCGCCTACCAAGAGCCTGGGTCTGTCCCAGGTTTCTTCCCAAGAGGGAGTTTTTCCTCGCCACTGTCGCACTGCTTGCTCTTGAGGGAATTACTGTAATTGTTGGGGCTTTGTAAATTATAGAGTGTGGTCTAGACCTACTCTATCTGTAAAGTGTCTCGAGATAACCTGTGTTATGATTTGATACTATAAATAAAATTGAATTGAATTAAAATGTTCAGAACAAACTCAGCTTTCTGTCCCTGAGCAACATGTAGAGAGATCGTTTGGCTCTGAAGCTGAAAAGTTGAAGTTATGTATATCTGTTTAAATTAGCCACCTTTACCTGCTGCAAAATACTTTTTTACTTTTACTTTACTCCCACCACCGTTTATACTGCAGTATTCTCGCACTGCCAGACCTTCCTCCACAGCTGCTACACCACACGTACATTCTGGGATAGGAGAAAAAACAACGCTCTGGGTTGTTTGCATTTCTTTAAACCAATCCCAATGGTCTTGGGCAGCGCTAAGCTCCGGACTCAGCGACGGTGGCTCTGCTAAACAGTCTTGAGGAGGTACTGGTTTTGGTGGAACATTTTGCACCACACAAACCAAAGTTAACTGTTCACACAATACAGTAACGTGAGCTATTTAAATGACCTGGTACATGGTTAAACCTCATTAGCTCTATACACCAGTGTATCTCTGTGTGTACTTTGTCCACAACAATCCCACCAATCAGTCCCAAAACCTCCCAGTTAGAGAGGAAATGCCTTAAACATATTCTTTATAAATCTTTACAATCATTCCCCGACAGAACCAAGCAGACCTGACGGGTTGCAGCGTCCAAACTTTCGTCAAAACGTGATATTTTCAGCGTGGAGCTCTCTAGCTCAAAGTTCCCGAAGCGAGCAGTTTCGAGAGCAGCAACACCCGCCTTACATTTAAATAAAATATAGTTCAATATAGGGCTGCACAATGAGTAAATTATTCTCTATATTCTCATTTTCATTGAAAAAAAATTAAGATTTAAGAAATTAAAATTATAGTGATTTAAAAGGTGCCCTGTCATACAAAACCGTTTTTACTTGCATTTTTTGAAATGTGTTAGGTCCATATGTGTGTGTGTTATGTGGTGAATGTGAAAATGAACTGCTACCTCCTCTGTCAGCTCTAGCCACTGAACAGAAAAAAGCTGAGAAATCAGACCAATCACAAAAGCTGGTCAGTCTGACATCATGTTGCCTGAGCTCATTACTATTCAAGAGCTCGCCCAGTTGCGCTGGGTAAAAGATACTGACAGCCAGGCTCTCATTGGCTAGCTGTTAGCCAATTAGATTCAAACAGCTTAGCTTGTTGAATATTAATGAGAATTGGCAGAAATCGAGCTGAGCCTTCCTGCAGGCTTTCTATACCGCACTAGAATGGCTTGAAACAAGGTAACCAAGGTTACAGAGTCCATGGTAGACCTTCAGACATTACCACAAAGTCATGAAATACATGTGGCAGGGCACCTTTAAGAGAGGATCTGTACCAAACAAAGATGTTTTCTTTAGCCTGTAGGAGAGGATTTGTATGTCTCTGCAGCACCACAATACTTCATTCAGAATGGTTGGAAGAGTATTGCCCCCCCCCCCGCCCCCCGATCTCTACAGTAGCTAAACACAGGTGTAACCCTGAGACAACTCTTGTCGAGGAACCGTTCTCCTGTGAACTGGGTGAGAAGAGAGAATGTTAAGAAATGGATGTCAACAGTGTCACTTGAAAACTGGCTTTATTGAATATAAATCTCTGTTACAGTGGCCATCAGCTGCTGCTGCTGTAATTGAAGTCAAAATGTGAGCCAAAGAGGAAAAAAAAGCTTTGTATGATTACAGTCATTTTTTAGATTATGCTGCTCTAGCTGTGCCATGGAAATAAAAGGCGCTATGGGTGGATTTAAATAATGTTCTGATAAATTACTGTAATGCGTTATGAATGAAGTGCATCTAGAGGGTACAGTTTATAACACTTTTACAAAATGCTATGAAGGCACTTGATAACTGATCCACTGGGTTCAAAGAGGCCCTGGGTCGAGATAAAAACACTGAACTTTATGTACGTAATATCTGACAGGAAGTAGGTAGCTAAAACATCCTGATCCCCTCAGACTAGCATCGTGGCTTTGTGGCTTTGTGACAGCATTTGTCTAGAGAGAATAAAGCACTGCGTCAGGCACTAATATGGGCACAGATAAGACCCCCCTAAACACTGAGCACCCACATACAGTCAATATGATGTCAAATGTCTTGAAGTTAAATATATGGCTTCATAGTCTTTACACACACAAAAACTTATTTAATACATTTCATAGCTCAATCTTTAGAAAAATAATGTTCCCCCCCCCCACCCCCCACTCTGATTTGTTCCATCGCAAAGTTATTTTTTCCAAATCTAAACTTTAAAACCTTTTGATTTCATTGTCCATATTTCAGATTTAAACAGTATGACACGTCCCATACTAGATATCGTCCGTCAGACCTCGGCTTCACTCACACATCATGTCTCTTTGCCTCTAAACGGGTACACACACACACACACACACACACACACACACACACACACACACACACACACACACACACACACACACACACACACACACACACACACACACACACACACACACACACACACACACACACACACACACACACACACACACACACACACGCATAGAAAAGTTGCATAGATTACGCACCATGTGCATAGAAGCCTGAATCGTGCTCGCCTTCATCCCTCTCAGATCTAACGGTAACGTTCTAACAGCGAAGCAGAACTTACTGGCAGGATTTTGTTATTTTACGAAGCCACACAGCATGTACACAACAAAGACATGCAGTCCAGATAACAAGGACCAAGAAAGAGAAGCATATATTGAAAAGTATAGGGCCGTATATAATCAAAAGCACAGATACCTTAATAAGGACTTAAGGTATACATATATATATAGATTTCTGTATTATCAAAATTCATAATCATTGGTGTCATTACATTTTTGACTTTGGAAATTAAATACAGAAACAGATTGATAATAACCCTCCTGATGCATCACTGTGGAATTGGAGTCAACCTGCCTAATGTGAGCTTTCTGCTGAAGCATGAAGCCTCCTCTCCCTACATGGAGCTGGGGGAAGGTCCTGAGCATTCCACGGATCACTGTTGCATTACCGATGTGTGTGTGTTTTCACGCAGACACACACACTCTCTCACTGTTCCTGGCCGTCCTCCCGCAGCTCTGAGGGCAGGAACTTGTACTGCTGCTGTCGGATCATGGCCAGCCTCTTCCTGGCCTCGTCCAGCTCCCTCTCTTTCCGCAGCATCTCCTCCTGAGCAGCGATGATCTACGGAACGACACAGGCCGTCAGCTTCACATCGCACAGGCTAAATACAATGGCTGACCGTTCCAGTGGGTTCCCTGGCTGGGGGGGGTGGGGGGGACGACGACGACGACTTGGGTGCATGTATTTGCCTCAGCCTAACCAGTTAGCTGAGGTAGCATTACGTTAGCCAAACACAAGTCCTCATTGTAAAAGTCTTTTCTTCTTTGTAAAAAACGGTTTTTTATTATTATTAATGAAATAAATAATTAACAATTACAAAAGCGTTGTCACCGTAAATCTTGGGTAAAAAAAAAAATATAAAAACTAAATAAGAATCAAAGACGTAAAATAATGCAAGTTACAGTAGTAGGTTTTCTTTAGTAAGTTATGTTTAAACTAAATATTTTCAAAATTTTAATTTAAAAACTTTAGAATTTTTTGAGTATTTATTTGACAGTTTGTTTGTCTTTTATATCTGTACTTACTTTAAGTAGTCATGTATGTACATACGTATACCCAGTATATGGGGTTGCTGTGTGTGTGTGTGTGTGTGTGTGTGTGTGTGTGTGTGTGCGTGTGCCCTTTGACTCACCTGAGCGATCCCTCCCACCATCTTACTCTTGACCACCACAGCCTGGTCATCCTGGGCATCAAACGCTGCTTTCTGTGCTGCTTTCACCAGGTTATCAGAGGCTCTCTTCACAGCATTTCCAGCAGCCTGGAGAAACACACAGCATTTCTTTTTGTGATAAACTATTTTTTTTTTATCTCTTATTATTTTAACAACATACATGACATACAACTCGCAACATGAACAGCTCGCAACATGTGGTGTGTCTTTCAGACCAATTCTAAACAACCTGCAGGGAGTCCAATAGAAGCGACGCATAATCTTGAACTGAATTAGGCGCACCCCCCAGATTGTGTCACTTCTAGAAACACACAGGATTAAACAATGAAGTTGAGTGTGTCACTCTTGATATTGAAATCAATAAACTGACAAAAAATATATATATATCCCATAACAGGCTTTTCCTGGAGGCTTTTCACGGTTGAAAGTTCCAAAAAAAGCTAGTGAGAGGACCTTTGTGACCTTTTGTCAAACTATAAAGAATAAAGGGAAGATAAGGGGAATTCTAAAAGCAATGCTTAAAGAGTTTCCAACCTGGACCCTATGTTCCCACGTTTCTGTGTCTAAGTGACTGATGGGAACAACAATCTTTGACATTGGTCCAGTATTAGGCGCCCCCTACAGTCGGCAGCAGCGAAACAAGCTGCAATGTAACGTTAATGGGCAATTGTTCACCCTCAATTTACATCCACTAAAAGTTCTGTTTTTGACACTGACAGGCTCAGATTAATAGTCTGACAGCATTATGTAAAGCATTTCTGAGGAGCTCGACCTTTTTGTTAAAAAGTAAGATCCTTTTAGTTTAACATTAAACAGCCCCGAAATCCCCATCACTAAACCCACCAGACTCCATGTAAATAATCAGGACTTTTATCATTGTAAAACACACTTCATTCAAAGTGGACAGAAACTAAATCAAACTATCAAAAGCGGTCTTGGTTCATCTTTCCACTGTTCCAACAATCACCACTCTGGTTTGGTTGAAATAAACCTTTAATTCACCCATTCACATGTGGAGATATGCTGGCTCTATACACGCTAAAAGTCCTGATTATTTACATGGAGTCTGGTGGAGATATGCTGGCTCTATACACGCTAAAAGTCCTGATTATTTACATGGAGTCTGGTGGAGATATGCTGGCTCTATACACGCTAAAAGTCCTGATTATTTACATGGAGTCTGGTGGAGATATGCTGGCTCTATACACGCTAAAAGTCCTGATTATCTACATGGAATCTGGTGGAAATATGCTGGCTCTATACACGCTAAAAGTCCTGATTATTTACATGGAGTCTGGTGGAGATATGCTGGCTCTATACACGCTAAAAGTCCTGATTATTTACATGGAGTCTGGTGGAAATATGCTGGCTCTATACACACTAAAAGTCCTGATTATTTACATGGAGTCTGGTGGAGATATGCTGGCTCTATACACGCTAAAAGTCCTGATTATCTACATGGAATCTGGTGGAAATATGCTGGCTCTATACACGCTAAAAGTCCTGATTATTTACATGGAGTCTGGTGGAGATATGCTGGCTCTATACACGCTAAAAGTCCTGATTATTTACATGGAGTCTGGTGGAAATATGCTGGCTCTATACACACTAAAAGTCCTGATTATTTACATGGAGTCTGGTGGAGATATGCTGGCTCTATACACGCTAAAAGTCCTGATTATTTACATGGAGTCTGGTGGAAATATGCTGGCTCTATACACGCTAAAAGTCCTGATTATTTACATGGAGTCTGGTGGAGATATGCTGGCTCTATACACGCTAAAGGTCCTGATTATTTACATGGAGTCTGGTGAGTTTGGTGATGGTGATTTCGGGGCTGTTTCATGTTAAACTAAAAGGGTCTTACTCTTTAACAAAAAGGTCTACAGTATATTTATAGGCATCCTTTCCATAATGTTGTCAGACACTAATAATCTGAGCCTGTCAGCGGCAAAAACAGAACTTTTAGTGGACTAACCAACAGATGCATTTGCTTTGTACGTTTACATTGCAAACAGACTCATGAGACTTGAGACAGCAGACACATTAATTGTGCTTTTTGTGCACAACAACTCCTGGAAAGGGAATGGTAACTTCCACCAGTGCTCAGAGAGAAAACCATAACAGGTTTTTTTCCTCTGCTCAGTGCCTGAGAATAACTGTAAAAGGCAACGAGGAGCAGCCTGCTGTACTCCACTCAAAGCCAAACATTTGTCTCATAGGGCAGCTCGGCTACAAACAAAGAGGAGTTCTCTCCTTTTGCGGCTTCACAGGCTGAAATCAGACACTGAGCGGAACTGGAGGATGGTACCGTCACACAGACATTAGTGTTGGTTTATCTTTGGCTGGAATGTTACTGTTATTCTGGCCCTGACATACAACATAACACTGTGATCTCCCTTCATCAGCTGTACTGTACACAGAGGCCACACACTAAACTGGGACTGTCACAGCGTTTGGCCCAGGAGGGGGCTGATGGTCTAAAAATGCATCATCAAATCCATTGTTTAAAGAGCAACTCAACATCCTGTTTAACTGGAATATGCTCTTTCACACACAAATACAAATACGGGACTTTAATTTAGGAAATTCTCATAAAATAAAAATGCTTGATTTTGAGTTTGTAGGCAGAGTTGTCCTTAAATAATTGTCATTGTAAGGATTATATTCCTGCAAAACAAAATGAAAGAACAAAGTAATGTCCCTCAAAATTTAGTGTTGTTTTTTATTTATTTTTTTACTGCTTTGGTTTTCTGCCTGATGGTTTGTAATGCAGAACTATCTGAGAAGCCGTCACTGGAAACGGTTTGGAAAATGTCTGGCTGGCACTTTCAAAAAAATACCTGGCAGGTGATTGGATCTGTCTATCAATCTCTTGCTAAAGCCATTCGAGAGAAGAGTGAAAACATATTTTTCATCGAGAAAAGCCTTCAGTGCCGTTCCTTGCTTTCCCTTCTGTGAAGAAATACTCTCCAGTTTGTGAAGAAAAAAAAAAAAACATTGATGATAGGCTTATTGGCCTATAGGTACGGTAGCCATCCAGAGATACAGTTAATTCTAAGAATTCAATTCATTTATGAATTTAAAATTCATGCCAACAATTATTTTTTAATAGCTTAGTATTCTATGCACTAAAAGGGTATGTGTAAAGGCTTAATGCCACCCTACACGTTATTGTAGACCCAGTTTAATACATAACTTAATTTTATACAAAATATGTAGTAGGGGGTCCCTGCTCCGTCTCTCTCAGCCAAGGGGTCCTTGGCTTAAAAAAGTTGAAGACTCCTTGTGTTATGCTTCAACTCTGTATGTTACAGCTAAAGAGAATAATCAATATTCAACAGTTCTCATTGGAACTACTTTCTACCAAAAGTATGATCCCAATTCCAATATTGATAGTAATGCAAATACATATTCCCCATGTAAAACTATTCCTTGAATTGTCATTTACCTAACGTGACAACAAGGCTAGCCATTTGGATTACCATCTTGGAATCTTTTGGAATAACATGCTAACACAGGTTGTGTGCTAAACATCATTGCATTATTTTAGGTGGTCTAAAATAAAGGGGTAACTCCGTGCATAAGCCGGTTCTTTCCCTCGACCACGTGCTGCCATCAGCCAATGGACGCACCTTTCCTCAGATAGTCACACATTCAACGGAGAGACTGTACGTTACTCAGCACTTCATTACAACCTTAAAGAGCACCACGGGCAAAGAGCGAAGAGAGCAAATGCTGCTGGTGTAATCATAGAGCAGGGTTAATGTTTCCAGTTCTGGTGCCATGGGCGGACTGGTGGATTGTTTCCAGAGCTGTAGACATAAGTGTATGGGAATTACTGGGGTGGCAGCTGCAGGCCCAGAAGAGGAGGAGATAAGCCACTGCTGATTGGATCAGAGAATATGAGATGGCCCCGGCAGGCTGATGTGCTCACAGCTAGCATACACACAGCCTTAAATATAGTATTTTTGGGTGGATGAGGTGACAGGAGATACTTGTAGTTTGTGTTATGTCTTGGGAATGACTGCATCAGTTACACATAAAAGGTCAAGCCCTCTGCGCTACTTTATCATCAGTGAATCAGTGCTTTCAGTCAAGGAGGATCATTTTACATATAAAGTGGGGCTGTGTAATTAATCAAAATTGTAATCGCGATTACGATGTCGGCTCCTAACGATGTCGGCTCCTAACGATCACAAAAACAGAGTAATCGAGAAAAACGATTATTTTGCACGTTACATTTTGCAAGTGAACTGTTGTTTTGTCTTGTGTTCTGAATGAAAAAAAAAAAATGTTCAAACGGGAAAAGTATGAAGGGAATTCACAGTTCACGGTGTTTTCACGGTTGATGTGTTCAACTATTGCACTGTTTTTTAAGTTCAATCATTTAAAAACACCTTTCCAAAAGACAATGAGTAATCGTTAAATGATCGTGATTTCCATATTGAACAAAATAATCACCATTATGATTTTTTTTCCCATAATCGAGCAGCCCTAATATAAAAGGTGAGATTACTGGCAGGCTGTAAAAACAATATCATTATACTTTTATCGTTTTTAGAGTTTATACTTATTTTAGTGTCTTATAATTTCTATGGCTTTAGCGTTTATACCTTTTTATATATATTATTATAAAATGATTCATATTGTTTTAAACACTTTATTTTTTAAACTACCCATATTTTATTTGTCTTAGTGAGTCTCTAAAATCCACCTCACTTTCCAGCACTTACAGTCGTGAAAAAATTAGGACACCCATGCTAAAGTTGACTAAAAAGAGGAATAAAAAAAAATCTTCTTTTGGAAATTGATCTTAATGCCTTAATTTAAAAAATGAGGAAAAATCCAACCGTAAAAGGACACCAATTTTCTTTGTGAATGAATAATGTATCGTAAATAAATAAATGTTCTTCCTTAAAATACAGGGGGCATAAGTCAGTCCACCCCTATGTTAGATTCCAATAGAGGCAGGCAGATTTTTATTTTTAAAGGCCAGTTATTTCATAGATCCAGGATACTATGTATCCTGATAAAGTTCCCTTGGCCTTTGGAATTAAAATAGCCCCATTTTGTTAGGTTTGAAAGGCGCTATATAAATAACGCTTGATTGATTGATAGTGATGTCATCAGGGTGGCTTGGAGCCCAGATCCCCAGGAAGTGCTGGCCTTTGAAGCAAATTGAACATACAGCAGTGGCCATGTGACTGTGGAATTGCAACTCCTGGACCATCACGTGATGCCCTCTGATCCAGAAAGACTGTTTCCTACATGAACACATTTGATTACATTTTGTTTCAGCGTCCAAACCCCCTGCGAAATGACTCCTTTCACGATCAGAATTTGATCCATCTGGTCCGACAATATTTGGAAAGTCTAACAGAGTCACACGATAAAAACATTTAATCACCATTCAAGTTAGCGGTGCGCTAGTCTATATCCACAACGTTCCTCTTCCGGGATTGCTCCATTGTCGCCAGACAGCTAGCTAGACTATCTGCACAATCTGAGTTTTCTGTTAAAAAATAAAAAAAAATAAAAATAAAACACTAACTTTTCTGCAGCGACAACGTGGCTCTGTCCGGCTGTTAAAGAAATGCCAATAAACCAGAGCACGTTTTTCTCACATCTCGGAATGCTGTGTGGACTAGCCAGACCCTCCTCCGCAGCGCTGCGGAGGAAGGTCTGGCAAAGCGAGACTAGCGGTGCGCTAAAACGAAAGTAGCTGAATCGGCCGGCGAAAGTCTGTAGCGTGCCTGCCCTATGGACCGCACAGTGCAGAAGCAGCGCCGATCATCTGGGTCATTTTTGGCTCCATGATGAACTCTCATAGGAATGAACGGGGCTCCGCCTGTAACGCTGTATCCAGGTCTTATTTTATATCATACATACACATTGGAGCCTAGAAGTTTCTAACCTGAGTTACAAACTTCGGGTGTGAAATGCAAATTTGAAACATGTGGGCATTTACCAGGCAACCAAAAAGATGATAATGTAGTATGTGCAGTGTGTTTGGATCTTTGGTCATATAAGGGACTACAGGTCAGGATATCTCAGCCTCTGTTGCGCTTTTTTTTTTTTTTATCTGTCTCATGAGAATGCTCTGACTTTATGGAAATGCAATACTACACTAATGTTGGGAAATATAACTTACTTGAGAAAATTGTAAACGGAAAATCTAAATAAGTAAAAGACTTATGTAGTCTGGTTAGAACTGCATGCAGCGGGCTTGAGGAGAGCTTTGACCTCAGTATGTCTGACATCCTGGCTATGGTCCAGGAAGTGTCTCATTAAAAATAGTGAAATGCAGCAGCATGTAAAAGGCACTCTTACCTGTGCTAAATATAGAATACAGTAATCCTGATGTAGCAGCTGTACAGATCATGCAGCTCACCTGTAACCCTAAACACTCAAACTGGGGCCTATTAATAGACCATCCAGCAGCTGTTGCAGTATGACTAACATTGTGATGTGACTATTGTTCCCTCAGCAGGTACTGTCGGTCTGACCAGGCAGGATTACAGGGTTAGAGAGATCACTTTGGACCTAACCCTGGCTTTCTTCAGTCGCGAGAAAAGTTCAAACAAACTATGTTGCAATGGTAACCAATGCAGATTCCTTGCCTCTATTTTCAGCATAATTACTTTCAACCTGGAGCCTATTTTCCCAGGCATTGGTGACTAAGTGAATAATGTGAACAAAAATCTTTGACACTGGTCCAGTATTGGGTGAGAACGCTGTAACCGGCAGCCACAAACCAGGCTTCAATGTGTTTTTCAACGTGTCCCCTAAACGGCCGGAGAAATGTGTACAACCACTGGTAACAAAACGACGTGCTGGAGAGCCCCACGCAAACACACCGCCGGCGAAGCGCCGTGAAACGTAGATAGGTGCCCAGTAGTGCGCCTGGCTGTTCATACCAGACGCGCATTTCTCCATGCTTGTGCATGTGTGTGTTACTCTGCCAGTCTCCGTCTGTGTGCCTGATCACCTGTCTCCCTCTAGACACAGCTGAGAAGTAATGACAGTCAAAATCACAATAAACCTGGATGTTTTATTCTGAAATTTGGGTTATTTTGTAAAGTATCCAACTGCCTTGTGGCCTTCCTGTGTGTTATCACCTACCTGGCTTGACACATTCGCTCGCGGCTTGTGAAGACGCCGAAACAATCTCTGCTACAGCGTGCGCCTCAGGCAACAAAACATGGTGCTGGAGAGGCTGAGAGCCTGGGCGTTTTTGGCCCGACTAGTAGCAATTTTTTAAAACACCGGTAGCTGGTGAACCGCAATCAATGAACCTTGTAGCGATGTAGCAACTCCCCAACCCCGCTGCTGTACTGCGCATATGTGGGGACACACAGAGATATCCCGATTTATAGATAGATTTTCAATTGCGGAATTCTGAATTGTGTCAACAAAATGTCGAGATACACTGCACAGTCATAGACTTTACTTTTGGATAAAGACAGGCTAAAGTTGAGTCTAGTTTTGCTACAGCGACAAATGGATCCTAACATTAGTCACTTAGATACATATGCATGGGAAAACAGGGTCCAGGATGAAAAATTTGGAAATTACTCTTTAAGTCATATTTTGGGGGAGAAGGGAAGAGTCTGCTTATGATATACTGTAGAAAATACTGAGGACATTTAAAGATGAAAGTCTGGTTTTATACTCTATTTGTTCCGTTTGTGGTGTGAAAGCAAAGCAGAGCAGCCACAGGACTGTGTGATATTAGACATCTGAATTTACCATGAATCCCAATGCTAAACCACTATAAAATCCATCTGCTGATGGGGAAGCGTTAAAAAAAGCCACAGGTCCTTTATTTGGCAGAAAACTAAATAAAGTGTCCTTAAATAACAACACAGTATGTTCAACAAACAGACATGTGTGTGTGTAACGGTGTGTGTGTGTGTGTATGTATGTGACTAACTGTGTGTGTGTGTGTGTGTGTGTGTGCGCATGTATGTGTCAGTGCATGTGTGCCTGTGTGTGTGTATGTGTGTCCCTGTGTGTGCGTGAGTGTATGTGTCTATCCGTGTGTCTGTCCGTGTGTCTGTCCGTGTGTCTGTCCGTGTGTGTGTGTGTGTGTGTGTGTGTGTGTGTGTGTGTGTGTGTGTGTGTGTGCTGACCTGGAGCCTCTTCATGGTCTGGGAGTCCTGGTCAGCCTTGACCTTGCAGGCCACCAGCAGCTGAGCGGTGGAGGCTGCCACCTGCTTGGCTGACGAGATCAGCTTCTCCTCGCTGGCGTGGCCCTGCACCGCAGAGTTGGCTGCCTCGCACAGGTTGTTGGTCGCTGCGGCAACCATTCGCGCCTGAGGAGTCAAAGGCAGCGGCCATGAGATGTTTAACTTGAATAAACTGGAAACTACTAAACTAATAACTCCTAATTAGAGATGTTCCAATACAATTTTTTACTTTCCAATACATACCTGAACTTGTGTATCGGCCAATATAGAGTACTGATCCGATACCAGCGCGTTAAAAAATATAAATATTTTGATAATTTAATAACCGCTGTATACTACTTACCCTGTATGAATGTGATATGATTGCTATCATTGTTGTATGGCCTGACTCGGGTTACAGAGAATAAATGCCAAAGAACTCGTTTTTTATTGTCTACTTTGGAAAAAGTACAAAAATCAGCTACTTTAGAGTGGATTTTTTTTTGGGGCTAAATTACGAGGTATCAGATCAATGCATAGACTAACATACTCGCCGATAGAGATACCAGCATTTTAGGAAGTATCGGAGGCACTTCCGATACTGGTACTGTATCGGCATCGGAACAACTCTGTATCAACTTACAGCTGAAATCAGCCCCTGAGACCACTGTCCATCATCCACCGCATTGGCTTGGATCGCTCCCACCTGAAAACACAGGAAAAACTGTATTTAAGTCTGTGTAGCTAAAGCACAGACAGGAATGTAGAACACAGGCCTCTGTTCTTTTGGGATAACAATAAAATGGATGGACAAATTAAGCTTAGGAGAAAAAAAGAAGACTCCCAAAATGTCATGTAGGTAAAGGGGTTTTCCATTTGGTTCATCCCTGAAGTAGAAAACACAAAGTTAGGAAGGAAAGAATCATTGAGGGTAACGCAATGGGACAGAAGAGATGGACAAATAATGAAGTAAATAAAGAAATCATCTACAAATATAAAAACAAAAGTTATTAAGCACTATAAAACAAAAAGTAAATTCTAATAAACATGTAAAGACAGTAACATATAACATAAGATATAAATATGTACAGATATTTAAAACAGGGATCTTTTTATGTATGTATGTGTGTGTGTGTGTGTGTGTGTGTGTGTGTGTGTGTGTGTGTGTGTGTGTGTGCTGGCGTGTGTGTGTGTCGGTCATTCACTGTCCCTCAGGTTGTGGCATATTTGTACATATTGGGCAGCAAGATAAGCACTGTCTCCTTCTCCCTGGAGAATGTTTAATTTGGAATTTTTTTGAATTTTGCCAGAACTTCAGTTTATATTACACACACTGGATGGTGAGTTAATAGCATAGCGACTACCTGTGTGTCAACCTCTTTTCTTCAGGGGTTTTTCTTCTCTTTTAAACACCAACTGTTGGGCATCATGGCCTAACATGGTGGACTGTACCCCAATTAGGGGTGCAGACCTGAATGCATCAGTCTGTTTGTTCAGGAGCCACACTGCATGATCTTGGTCCACCTTAAAGTAACAGCGCTCCCCAAAGCACTGAACTCTAACAATGGATCCTTCTTTGTCACAAAATGATCAGCTAGCTTCAATTTCATTCATTTCCGGATCTTTTTGGGGTTCAGGCATGAATTTATGGACCGTGAAGACCTCTACTCTAAGTTAGTGGTGTCATTTATGCAAGTTTTTCCTCTCTATATGCAGCTACTGAATAATAGTTCTCCAAAGCCCCTTTATAGTCCAGTCAATCTGTGGTTTGACCCAGGGGTGATTGCAATAGTAGTCATTCAAGGTTTTATGTAACATCCAAGTAACATACTAAAAGTATCCCATTATAAAGTGGATCAAGGTAATTCAGGGGGCGAAATTTGGGGGCCTTCATGTCACAGCGTCACACAAAGAAGTGTGCATCTCTGCTTCTGAACATGCTGTTTTCATATAATTTATGTCTATATATTAAGGCCCTGAAAATCCTGTCCTTTGTCTGACAGCGTGTTACTATGTGTGACGGGGTCCTACATGTCCAGCTCTTTGGTCCCAACCTTCTCATTTGGATTGCAACAACGGTGTCTCAAAAATAAGGAATTTTGGTAGAAACGTGTTGTCCAAAAAAGGACTAGTAGGTGTTATCATATAACCCTGCTTTTTTTTACTTTATTTTTATGATGCACAGCACAGGAGAGACTTGCAGTAATAGTGCGTTCCATTTCCCTCGGAACTCAGAAGCCGGAGCTGGGAATGACATCACACCCGAGTTAAATGTGTTCCATTTACAACTAAGATTTTTCATTGCGGCGTTAGCTCTAGCCAGGTTAGCCATTGTTAGCAATACCAGTTGATAAGGCATTATGTATACATTTTTGTGCATACAAACAGCGTAACAACATTCCCACATATAGAAGTTGGACAGGACTGTGTATGGCAAATAAGACAGAAGTGCTAATAAACTGTAGGTTACTACTTCACTTTGATTCTTTGAGGGGTGGAGTTGGAAAATGTCAAATGCTTATTTCACAGATAAGAGGAACATTTTATTTTGATTCAATGGTGATTTAAAGTTTTACCCGGTGTAAAATAAAGCCACACTAGATCGCTGCTTAATGTGCTCCGTGGCTGCAACACAACAAGCACCTGGAAGTATGGGGGTTAAATGTTGCCTGCATTATTGAGAATTGACTCTAGAAGCAGATCTCATAGAATATTCATGCTGTAGTGTGATCCAGACGTACCTTCCCCTGAGCCACCAGCTCCCTCTGGGCGGCTGAGGCAGCTTTGACCAGAGCACTGGTGGCCGCTGCGATGGACTTGGCTGCCTCCAGAATCTGCTCCTCAAAGTTCAAGCTCTCATCGGCCTCCTGTTTACGAGAGAGGGAAACCAAGAGTCAGTAAACACACCGTGTAACAGGGCGGTGAGGGTCTGTGGGAGATTTACATTACATGTCATTTAGCTGATGCTTTTATTCCAAAGCGACTTCAAATTTAGTGCTTTCAGCCTTGAAAGTGCAAACTCCAGACAGCAAGTAGTAAGTGCAATTAGCTTTATATAAGCACAACTACAAAGAGTCATATGAAAGTGAAGCTTTATATATATATATATATACACACACACACACACACACACACACACATATTATTGCTGTCAGTTAAACGCGTTATTAACGGCATTAACGCAAACCCATTTTAACGGCGTCAATTTTTTTATCGTGAGATTAGCGTTCTTTTTGGCCTAGCAAACTTTGTAGTTTTTTTCACATGCTGTTGCAACAACTAGTAACGTTAGAAAAACTACAACACCACACTGGATCTAGCTAGAGCGGAAACAAAACAACAGGCACGCTGCACACACTAGAGTAGCAGGCTAACGTTATGTTTTGAGTGGATGGCGAGTGCGAGATGGCGAAATGGGGGCCAGTAAGATTCTGAATGGTAAGTTCACTTTTAAAAAGTTGCCAAATGGTTCCATTGACAAGCCCAAAGTGATCTGTGTGTTTTGTCGTTTTGTGAACTGAGCTATCGTCGCAGCACGTCCAGTCTGAAATACCACTTGATGGCCGAGCACACAGCTGATGCCACTGCGTCAAAGCCAGGCGACAAAAGCACAAAGCGAGCCGATCCACTTTTCCATGTTGATAAGAGCATTAAAATGAGAAAAAAAATAATGGGACAAAAAGAAATCAAGGGACATTTAGAATAGATAAAAATGTGCGATTAATTGCGAGTTAACTATGACATTAATGCAATTAAATTGTGAATTTTAATCGTTTCACAGCACTTAATATACATATATATATATACATATATATATATATATACATATATATATATATATATATACATATACATATATATATATATATATACATATATATATATATATATATATATATATATATATATATACATATATATATATATATATATATATATATATATACATATATATATATATATATATATATATATATATATATATACACACATATATATATACACATATATATATAAATATATATATATACATACATATATATATAACACATACATATATATATCACATAGATATATAATACACATATATACACATACATACACAAAACATAAAGGATATACACATATATATATATATATACAGAGATATACACACACACATATATATATACATATACATACACACATATATATACACACATACACAAACACACATACATAATACAACATAAACACATAAAAATAACATATATATATCAATATATATAATATATATATATATATATATATATATATATATATATATATATATATATATATATATATATATATATACACACACACACACACACACACACAGAGTTCTGTATGTGACCCTGTGCTGAGGTTAACAGGCTCAGTGTGGCTGATTGTTTTGGTCCTGGGCCTCAGCTGCTCCAGTTTCTTGGCAGCTGCTTCAATAGCTGCCGCCGCTCCTAGCAGCTCGTTCTCTGCGATGACGGTGGGATCCTCAGGGTCCACCCACTCCGTTCCTACAACACACACACACACACACACACACACACACACACACACACACACACACACACACACACACACACACACACACACACACACACACACACACACACACACACACACACACACACACACACACACACACACACACAGAAACACTGTGCCTGAAAACCCCTGACAGTTCAGGATTTCTATCAGCTGCATACTGATAATGGTTATGATAATACGGATCTCTGTATCAGAATTTATTTTAAGGTTGCGCTACTTATACAGACGTTTAAGGCCTGGGTCCACTTTGTATCACAGATTCTGTTTATGTACTTTATGAACTTTGCACTCCAGTTATGGTGTCAATAGGTTAAGGACCACTGAGCTCTGAGGCTAATGAACCTCTCAGCAAAGTGGGTCTCTCACTGCTTTTTTTAATCAGAGCTTAAGTCTTTCCACCTGAATGTTTTGTAGGTAATGCATAATATGCAGTGTATGCATATTTACTTATGGATATGCAATGCATCCAAAGATGACTTGCCAAAAGGCCAAATACATAATGTGCTCTCAGCATGATAGAGTCCAAACTCATCCAAGGATTGTGAGCTCGAGATAGAAGCACCACTTTTCAACTTCTGCCTGCCATTCTGTATTCAAAGGGATGATGAAACTATTAAATATGTCATGCTTATCAACCTAACGCCCGGGCCACACGCCTAACATCTACCTTTACGTAGTCTTGCAATGCCTAGTCTATATCCTCGACGTTCCACTTCCGTAATTATGCCGTTGACAGAAATTCGGCCAGATTTCAATCATTTAGGAAGGCTATCGGTTGCCTGGGGCTTCCTTTGTGTTGGCGTTCTAAACTCTGGTGGATACATGAGGACTATGGTTAACTGCTCCTCAGATCTCTGCAGGGTAAATCCAGACAGCTAACTAGACTATCTGTCCAATCGGAGTTTTCTGTTTTGAACGTACAGCGCTGTGGAGGAAGGTCTGGCGATGGGAGACTAGTCAGGCGGTGAATCTGCCAACCTCGGCCGATTACAGATCACAACACAATCTCTAAAGGTTTAGTTGGAAGGACATTGGATAAGGTGTTTGAAGGAATTCATATTCGAAAGGTGAATTTGATGCGGAATTGGGATTAGCCACCATGGCCATCCCATTCTGCTGGACCTACAACCACGCAGGCAGCGGGATTCAGTTGCAGCTAATGTCTCTTAGAGCGGATCATTAATCTGTGATGTAAAGCTCTGAGGATGATTTTCCCCCTCCGTTTGACAGATGATGCATTCATTGAATCGCCTTCAATGTAATTTGTACTGGACTTTTAAGAGGGGGGGATCCCAGAACAGAGCTGTGTGAAACTGTAGAACTCTACTGGGAGTATGTAATCCCACTTCAAATTACTGTCAGGGCTCATTTGCATGAAGTGCTCTAAATAAGACCTGATGCTGGGCTATTTAAGAGGTCTTAAATGCATTCCTGTCTGCCCTTTCTGATACTTCCACTGGGGGCAACAAGTCAGAATTTTAAGATCATTTTAAGTGGCTTAAAAATCATCTATAATCATTTCATGTTTGATATTGTACATCACGACTATTTCTTAATGTAATTGTCTTATTAGCATGACTAAAGTCCACTACTGGTGACAAATATTTTCATCACGAAGCAGTAGGGCTGAATTGCCATTTTTAGTTTGCCATGGTTTTCTCCCGTTTTTTTGTAGTTTAGGGAGTTGGGTTTGGCAATTTTGGTTTGGTTATATTTGATTTAGGGTTAGACAGAACTACGGTCGGTTAAATAGTTCTTTCAGTTTATTTTTTGGGCGTTGATGTATCCTGAAGGTAAGCTTCCGTCAAAGATTTATTAAGTTAAAATAGTTTGTGTGTGAAATAACCTTGTTCATTGTCAAAGTAATACATTGCTTTTGTTATTATTGTTTCTTTTTTTAATGTGGCACTCCGACACTCCTAGACCGGGGTGTTACAGTGTGGTAGGGGTTGGTGTTGTACACCCAGACCTCTTTACACATATAATAAAAACACTGACACCATTTAATGTAAATTAAAGCTATAGTGCGTAGATTCTGTCACCCACATGAGGAATTCTAATTAATGACAACAAAACTGTTGGCACATGATACAAGCCTTCTGTGATCACGCACCGCCCCCACCCCTCCCCCAAGCAGTTGCTTGTAACCAAAGAGCACACAGAGGATTAAAAAAACATGAACTCTTCAGAAGAGGACATTATTTTCACTCAATAGCCATAGCCATACTGAGAAATCCAGAGAGAGGTGTGTGGAGCTGATAGTCTTAATTAGCTTTGTAGCAACTCATTTGGCAACGGCTTCAATTGTAATGACGTTCATTAATATAAAAAAAGTTATGCACTGAGGCATTAAGAAACAAGGAGACACCCAGAGGATTGTAGTTTTGTTCTGCTGGTGGAAGAGGTCAAAGGTTAAAATACCTTTCATGGCCTCTGCGGCCTGGATGAGCTCAGTGACAGAGCCTGCCACCCGCTTGGAGTAGCTGGCCAACTGTTGCTTCAGGTCATGAGAGGGCTTCTGGATGATCTGTGGGTGAAAGGGAAAATGCCACAACCTTTAATTCCACCCCTTTTTTACATTCACCTTCTGCATTATTGATGCACAACAACTTGAATCAATCAAATCCCAGCCTGTGCAGGATTTATTATGATGAGATAATAAAGGCGCCTTATATTTACAATCCACTTTCATATTCCATCGATTCCCTTCAATTGAAATGCTTTAGAGCAGGGGTCTTCAACGGTTTTTAAGCCAAGGACCCCTTAACTTAAAGAGACGGAGCAGGGACCCCCTACTACATATATTGTATAAAATGAAGTTGCATATTAAACTGGGCCTACAATAAACGTGCAGGGCGGCCTAAAGCCTTTCTACATATCTTTTTAGTGCATAGAATACTTAGCTATTAAAATAATAATTGTTGGCATGATTTTATAAATCATCTTTTAATGTTAAACGTTGAATTGAAAACACAGTGAATCGTCAGAATGAACTGGATCTGTGGATGGTTACCTTAGTAACTACCTTACCTATAGGCCAGTAAGCCTATCACTAATGTATTTTTTTCACAAATAGGCCGATTTATATTTGCTAATATGTTGGATTCATGTAAAGACATTTTAATAAAAAAATAATAAAAAAAACGTAAGGCGCCGATATACTTGCTTTTAACTAAGCGTTTGCATACGTAAGATGGCTGCCACGCGTATCCTGCGTTCTTTTGGAGTGTAGGTTGTGCACATCTTTAGAAATTAACGCTACGCGTACGCAAGATGCAATTCAGCACATGAACGTGGGGGGCAGTATATCATGCTGAACTAACTGGCTCAGTGTGTGTGTTGTGATGTGGAGATAATACGGGCTAATAATAAGTCATCGACATCTCTCACTGGCAGAGAAACATACTCGCCATTGTCGCGACGCACTTGTTTTTTCCTCGAGTGTTGCCATGTTTGTTTTGTAGGTTCATGTTGCAAACTCGGAAGAGGTCAAGGAATATCTTCCGGTGTCGGCCAGGGACGATATGGCCCTGATCTGCCCCCTAGTGGATATATACGTTTAATCCTCCAGGTACACGCAAAGTACGCTGGCAAGTACTGTATGTAAACAATGCCACTTGCGTCGCCGACGCTTGTCCACGCGTACGCATTGTTAAAAAGCTAGTATATCTGGGCCCTTACTTCCTAGGGTTCCTGGACCCCCTGTTGAAGATCTCGGATTTAGAGGACAGGAATTAAATATCTACATAGTGTTTGTGTCTTTGCAGCATTAATAACAGACAGAGGTGAAGGTAGAGTTGTGGGCCTGGATCAAAGATCACTGTTCATCCCTCCAGTCCAGTTCCACACACTCGAAGAATCTATGACAAGGACCACTCAGCTGTTTTTTGGGGGGATGGTGGTGGAGCAACATCTTACCACACTGCATGCTGGGTTTCCCCTTTTATTTGTTACCCGTGTGTGTTTACGTATTTGCAACTTGACACTAGGGAAGAAACTACATTAAGTGTAAATCATGGTGGCCATCAACAAAACCTTACATATTCCATTCCCCACGCATGAATTGGTATTTACAGAAAAATTGGGATGAGAACGTGAGCCTTTCGCACATACTTCAGACCACATGGTTTTCTAGAGTGATCTTAGGATGATATGATAAAGTGAAGATGAAAAAAAAAAAAAGACAATCTATAACATGCAAATCAAATGTGCGTTAATTCCATTTGTGTGATAAACTGTCTCGATTATTTTTCGGTTTGTGATGTTTTTGATTGATGCTTTATGTAGGGATCAATAAAGCATTTCTGATTCAGACATTGTGAGGCACTTGTTTTGATTCGAGTGCTATTAACTAAATCACAGATGATTGTGATATCACTGCAAATGATGGTTTACAGGTATATGTGGTCAATTAATCACGCCAGCTATATAAAAAGCCAAAACTCTGCAAAAGAGTCACATGCAATGACAACTGCTCTGGTACTGTTGCAGAACGTTGCTGATGAGAGTGCACTGCATTCACAGAGTTTTAGTCCTCAGGTATCACTGTGATTTCAGCTGCATTCTGGGCGTGCTGGTCTTACAGGGAGGTGTGTTCAGGTGCATTCTGGGCGTATTGCTATCTTGAGGCAGCGGGAAAGTGATCGTGCCACTGACCAACAAAAACCTGGTCTAAAGTCAATAACGCAGCATTTGATTGTTATTTTAACAGCAAATTAGAGAAATGCTCCTAGGTTCGTGCACACACTATGCTTGTTACACACACAGGGATGCACAGCAGCACACACACACACACGCAGAAGATTACAAATAAAAAATATTACGGTGCAAATCCTCCATCATAACAGCAATGCTCCAAGGTCCAATGCGCCTGGCTTTTAAAGGGAATTGGAAATGACACTGATTGGTTGATTGCGTGTTACGCCCAAAACACACCTCTGATTAATGAAGACACTAAGTACAACCCTTTAGTACCATGCGCCTGGCACACAGACCCTTTTTTAATTAGATTCTGGCGGTTTCACAGTATATTCTTTCTTTTGCTTGACTGGCAGTTTATATAGGTACATGGTCAGTACATGGAATATAAAAAAAACTAACCTTTCAATGTCATCATGTTTACTAAAAGCTTTGATTACTAAAGGGTTTGCTTGGCTCCACAACATTATACAATAACATTTGTATGATGGAGAACGCACAAAACTGTTACAGAATGTACAGAATAAAGTTACTACCATGAATGAGAAGGGTACGCAGTTAACAGGGGTCCCGTTCTCAATTCACTCTCAGATTATATACAGTAGCTCTCCACGGGAACGTACTGGTGAAAAATTCATGTCATACGGGAAATTAATACCAGTATATGGTTCAAACTGGTATACCGCACAGCACTAGGTTGTAGCCTCACACACATATGCATTATGTAGAAATAAGTGATTTTGGAGGCAGCAATGTGACCACAGCTTTATCCTGGTGGGACTTTGTCAGCAGAGGCTCTTGCATCAAAAGTATAATATAGGGATGGAAATGAGACAGTCAACTTCTATTAATAAGATGCACGCTAATGTTGGGGAACGGTTGGGTCTTGGTAAATTATAGAGTGTGGTCTGGACTTCTATATCTGTAAAAGCGTCCCGAGATAACTCCTGTTTTGATTTGATACTACAAACCAAATTGAATTGAATTAATGTTAGGCCCATCTCCCAAATGAAGAGAAATAATAGCAGACTAGTTTGATTTGCTGGTGCTCAGATGTGTCAGAGTTTCAGTTTGTGTCCTCAGACTGTCCTAGGTGGACCTGCAGTATTCAGGTTGGAACAGTGTGTGACAGGTGCAAGGCATTAACAGGGCTCAGGCCTATACCCGGCTCAAGTTTATTCAGATGTGTTGTCATGAGAAGATAGAGGCGAGGACGTAACTGCACAGGAACGCATGCAGCTGGCCAAACTAATGCCACAGGCAAACACACACACACAGACAAACTGATACACACATGTTCAGAGAACACAGTTACCTGAGCTCCACCAATGAACTCCATGCACCAATTCTAGAGAAGGTTCATTCGTCTGGGATCTTAACAACTGATCAGGGGACAGTGACAGTGCGATATTTCCCACAGAGGGCAGGGACCAGAGACACTGAGTGTGGACAAGCAGGCTGGCTGTTGTCCCGTTTCTAACCATCAGAGGGCAGCACCACAGGCTCAGATCACATCACATCCACCCTGCCTGGAAGAACTCCCATTTTTCTATTACACTTAATCACAGTGGACAGAATTAAGATTTGTTTTACACTCATTCACTGAAAATATACTTTAATGTCTGAATTAGGGCTGCACCATATGAGGGAAATATGCGATAATGTTGAACATCGCAATAGCGATATTACTTGCGATAAATAAACAGATAGTAAAGTGTACTCAGTTCTGCAGCTTTCAGTATTCTGCTGAAATACAACAAACTGCTTGTTGAATTTAAAACAAATGAAAGGAAATCATTTCCAACTTTCTTTTATTGAAAAAATGTAAGATTGAATTGAATATTAAACAGACCACTAAATAAAGAATGAGTCACATTTTAAAGTGTAGTTTTCTGCTGATATTTTCTTTCAATTTACACAAAAAATCTCAGTGTCTTTCGCGATGTGTTGCAGCGTTCGTAATTTGTTTATTGCGCCAGTTGATATCGTGATGACGGTAAAAAAGAAAATATATATATTTTGTGCAGCCCTAGTCTGAATGAAAGCCAATATCTGCAGGGATATCTTCAGGGATATACTTCTCAGAGGCAAATGGCATTTTAACCGTATGTACTGTTCAGTTATTTCAATTCTGTTCAGATGTGTAAATCCATCCCTCGCCTTGGTGTGTGAAGTCCATTTTTTTTGTTGTTGTTGAGTGATTCAAGTTTTCGGCTGAATTATGGAGAATTTTACCATATGCAGTTCTGCCAAATGTCCGTTCTCTGGACAATAAAATGGACTACCTCAGACAAGATGAAGGGCTGTTGGGTCTCAAACATTCAGCTGAGTTTAGAGCCGACTGATAACCTCTTTCTGTGTGTAGGGACGCCTCATCCTCCGGTGAGACCCGAGGAGGGTTGTCAGCAGTCAAAGGTGTGCAAATGCTACGGTGATCTCCAGGTACTGTCAGGGCGCGCCCTCATACTCTGCTTCTGACTGGCTAGTAGTCCTTACCTAAGTACTGTCAGGGCGCGCCCTCATACTCTGCTTCTGACTGGCTAGTAGTCCTTACCTAAGTACTGTCAGGGCGCGCCCTCATACTCTGCTTCTGACTGGCTAGTAGTCCTTACCTAGGTACTGTCAGGGCACGCCCTCATACTCTGCTTCTGACTGGCTAGTAGTCCTTACCTAGCTACTGTCAGGGCACACCCTCATACTCTGCCTTTGACTGGCTAGTAGTCCTTACCTAGGTACTGTCAGGGCGCGCCCTCATACTCTGCTTCTGACTGGCTAGTAGTCCTTACCTAGGTACTGTCAGGGCACGCCCTCATACTCTGCTTCTGACTGGCTAGTAGTCCTTACCTAGGTACTGTCAGGGCACGCCCTCATACTCTGCTTCTGACTGGCTAGTAGTACTTACCTAGGTACTGTCAGGGCACACCCTCATACTCTGCTTCTGACTGGCTAGTAGTACTTACCTAAGTACTGTCAGGGCACACCCTCATACTCTGCTTCTGACTGGCTAGTAGTCCTTACCTAGGGACTGTCAGGGCACGCCCTCATACTCTGCTTCTGACTGGCTAGTAGTCCTTACCTAGGTACTGAGCATGTGCAACTCCCAACAAAGATGGAACAGAAGTGAGAGGTCTCACTCTGTAGCTAAAACAGAGAGCTCAACACACAGGGTGAAAAGAGGGGCTGCAGCAATGTGCAGTCCAACAAAAAAAATAGTTTTTTGAAAATTAAACCACATGAACCTATTCTGGTGCATCTAAATACAATTATGAACCTGAAAATTAGTATAATATGAGCACTTTAAAGAGATCGACGCACAAGTATAAGCTTCAGGCCACCATAACAAACATTTACATAACTGACACCTTTGTTTTCATGACAGAAAGGCATCTCTTTAACAGATACGATAGACGGACGTAGGCTATGGAGAAAGCTCTGCGCGGAGCCTCCGCAGAACCAGAAATCAGACTGACTCCCTTAGAATACGTTCAACTACAGCTCAAGTCAGACTCTTGACATATTCAAACATCCCCCTCCTGTCCATAAGCAGAGCTGGTCTGACATCTGTTAACGTGCTGCTGATGCTACTCTGCAGCATTGTTGTGGAATAAAGTCTTCAGTGAAGCATTCAACCACTGCAAACCCACACTCGTGCAGGTCATTCAAGTGGTGTACTCACCGGCTTGCACCGACATCAGTGAGCCACAAGATTAAGGGAACATTGACAGAGCGATGGGAAAATGGAAAGAAAAGAGGTCATCAAACACATGACAGCTGATATCAGACATATAGGAGGTGCAGATGTTTGGAGGCATGCTGCAAGCTCAAGATGTCTCTGGAACCAAATCATTGATTCATTATTATTATTATTACTTCATTAACAATATGAAGGAAATGACAGCCACAGGATTTCAAAATTACATTTAAAAGTTAGAGTGGACCCAGGTTCCATTCAGCCCAAGATTATTTGTTATGGGAGATGGGTCAATCCTAAGCGGTTTGGACAAGCACATATGAAGCTGGGTCCAGACTAGTTTAATGATAGCCAGACAGATTCTTCTAAGAGGATGGAGTAATGAAGGGGTGCGGTCAATCCAGGAGTGGTGATGCAGATGTTAATAATAACAGACTGGAGATGATCTGTTGCTAATGTTAATAATAACAGACTGGAGATGATATGTTGCTGATGTTAATAACAGACTGGAGATGATCTGTTACTGATGTTAATAATAACAGACTGAAGATGATCTGTTACTGATGTTAATAATAACAGACTGGAGATGATCTGTTGCTAATGTTAATAATAACAGACTGGAGATGATATGTTGCTGATGTTAATAATAACAGACTGGAGATGATATGTTGCTGATGTTAATAACAGACTGGAGATGATCTGTTACTGATGTTAATAATAACAGACTGGAGATGATCTGTTACTGATGTTAATAATAACAGACTGGAGATGATCTGTTACTAATGTTAATAATAACAGACTGGAGATGATCCGTTACTGATGTTAATAATAACAGACTGGAGATGATCTGTCTGATCTGATGAGATTTAGTCTCTCTGACTTCTAAACATAACTACCAGCCACACAGCATGTGTTCTGTACAGAATAAGCCTTTAAAATCTCTCCAATGAAAAATTATTAGAAGTTTATATAAAAATTCATCATGTTGAGTGGATTCTGAACCAATCAGCTGTTAGACCAGCTGAGAGCCAGGCGTTTCCAATCATGCCCTGGGTCTTGCAGTGGGTGGAGAGCAACTGCGGCGCCTGGCTCTAAAACCTGCGGCCGCCTTGATCTCGTGAGGTTATCGTTGCCCACGTGTGCATGACGTCAAAGCAAGTCGGGATCAAGTCGGACACAGAACTACCCAGCATGCATTGGGCGACAATCACCGGTGATTGATTCTGCGCAGACCTGGCTCATCTCCAACGAGCCTACTCTGTCTGAGCTCTTGGCCCGCCTTCCCAAAGAGCCCAGTCTGCTCTGATTGGTCAGCTGGCCTACTCTGTCGTGATTGGTCAATCAAATTCAAACAAGCCACTGGGCGGGCTGTGCTTGCTCATGCAGCACCTACAGGCAGCACATATGAAAAACTGGGCTGGCTTTCTCTTTCAGTGACATCACTAATGGAGGAATTTCAAACAGGAATTTGGGCGAGGCGTTTTCCGACAGCTGTCTGTTGGAGGGAATGCTCCATTTAAAGTGAAATGTGTTTTTTTTTTTTTACTTTATACATCTATTGCAAACACAAACAAATATATAACACACTAAAAGATGCAGAAAATTAAAAAAACGCGTAATAGGGGCTCTTTAAAGATCTGATTTGAGGTAGTAATCGGATTGCCCTCGGTCTGAACTTAGCCTACGTTTGTTCAAACTCACCTAGTAAATGATCACTTAGTCACCATGGCCGTGTCCACACTGTGTGGGTTGGGAAATGGTGGCTAGGACTAATGAGTAGCTGATGAGAGTACAGTATGTGTACATGGGTAAAGAGGTCTTACCACCAGCACATGCTCCAGCAGTCCCAGATATCCAGAAGCACATTCCTTGCCATAGCGCAGCGCTCTCATCTGGACCTCCATGCTGACCTCTGGGTGGTAGGCAGCTTGCTGAAAGAGCAGACAGACAGACAGACAGACAGACAGACAGAAATCAACGTCTGAGCCAAACACTGACAGTATAGGCCAGAGATCTTCAACAGGGGGTCCTCAAAGTTACTGCATGGATTCATGTTAATGTCTTGACATGAATCCGACATATTAGCAAATATTAATCAGCCTTTTTGTGAGAAAAACAAACACATTGATGGCAGGCTTACTGGCCTGTAGGTAGGGTAGCCATCCACAGGCCATTTTGCATGGTAAAATGCAGTGCTGAAGAGGAAATGATTTGGTCTTCCCTAAGAGAATTGACATAAGTGATCTTTATTTTTGAGTTGGACCAGAACAAAAATTTACAAGTTTGGGAAGAAACCTCGCCAACCTGACTGAATTTTTTCCAATTCTACCAAAGATAGGAGAAAAAAAAAGAAGAAAGAAACCTATAGTGATGTAAAATTAAGTTGGTGAGTTCCAAATATTGTACTGTATGTGGGGTATTTATCCAGTTAGGGAATTCCCACAATTTCTACAAAGCTAACTTAACAGGGAGCAGAAATAGTCTCCGTTGCTTTTTTATTTTGAGAGAAAATGGCCCGTCAATCTGAATAAATTATTATTTTATCTTTCATTTTGTTCGTAACCTTTGTTGTATAATCGCAATATTACAATTAGGCCTGTAACAATTATTACAAAATTGTCTAATCAACGGTCAACTATTTTACAGAAGCACTGTTTCTTTGTTTACCCGCAATGAATTGCTAACATTAACTAATGCTAGCTTAAGACACATGACTGGTATTAGCTGATTTTGTTTAAATATGGCAAATGATAATTATATAAGTGGTTATTGGTCGGACTATATATTTTTATTTTTATATTTTAATTATTATAACAATTGTTAGTTGTTGGCATTTGACCCTATACAGGTTCATAGCAACAAATATGACAACAGTTAGAAGAAATGTTTTACGATAATAAAGAGGCGTGGTTTACTTCATAGGCTGTGTATCTGTGTTATTATATTATCTGGGTCACATGACAGTGATATAGAACTAAAAGACGTATCCTGAGATTCACTCAAAACTTTAATTTGTTTGAAAAAGTAATAAATAAAAATTAAAAAATTTGACTGAAAGAGACAATTACATTGTTAATTGCAATTATTTCTGAGACGAGTACAGCAACATCTGGAATTGTTCCAGCCACCCCCCCCTGTGTAATATTGCGGTGTACCTTGCAGGAGTGCAGCATGTCAGCGATGGCTCTTCTGCTGAGGTTGGCCGTGGCGATGACGTCCTCCTGGCGACAAGAATTCCCAGCAGCCACCGCCTTTGCGGTTGCCATGGTGATGCCTTTAGTCGTGCGAATGAACTCCTCCGGCGTGGTCGTCTTTGGTGGGGGGTCAGAACTGCTGAACACCTGTGTGGTAAAACCGGGGGACTGTTGGTGAGAGACGTGATAGCTAGAAAACAACTGGAGTTAGTTCATAAAACAATCAGGTGAATGTTTAGCTCCAGGATCAGCAGCAGAATGAATCCTTCCTGCTGGGGGAGGGCTGCTTTCAGCTGGTACTCTAGGCTCCAGACAGTCTTCTACTGGTAGGGGTAGTAATGTAATGTACATCATTTCTCCCCTTGGGGAAATGTAATTTTTTTATTCTGCTGTTACGTTTTCTAGATTTACGCACGCACGCACGCACGCACTTGACTTTTGATTAATAAAAGCAAGTCAATAAACTAGACATGACCCTCGTGAAATTGGGGTGACACGTCCGGTATACTCGCCAGTGTGACGTCATGGGAGCGCCGTAACTGTTTATACTGGCGTGTGGTGGTCGCGACACTATTTGCAGTCTTCTCCTGAACAGAGGTGGCTCAACTGAGGAAAGGCTACCGCCTTTGCTATTTCTACGGACTAGAAGAAGAAGAAGAAAAAGGTAAACAACGGCAGAACTGGCAGCAGCATTGACATCAATGTCTGCCCGACGATTGGATGACCTACTTCGTCGGATCAAGCCTTTCATTCGCCATAAAAGAACTCATCTTAACCCGGTAAGTTTACCAGAGAGACTTGCAGTCACTCTGAGAGTCCTGGCATCACGTTGCCCTCAAACTCGTCCATGCTTCACTGTTTCTGCTTTGTCGTGTGCCGCTGAAAAAAAGAGTGGTGCACAACCTCCGGCACTTAAAATCCTGGCGCACAAGCGAGATCTACGTCATTTTGACGTCACATTGTTGCGCGACAGGTCGGGAACGGCGACTGTAAAGAGGCCTTAAGAAAATGAAGGAGAACTAGAGCGACTAACAGTAGTTAGTACAGTAGCAGTACAGCAACAAGCTACCGAGTTTGGCAGATCAGTCTTAATAATAATAATTTTATTTATATAGCACTTTTCAAGCATTAAGCACAAAGTGCTCTCCAGATTAAAAGATTTACAGGATATTAGTTAGGATCAAAAACCCATGTAAGCCTCCCCCCCCATGACACAACTTTGAACATGAGAGCACAAATTCCAAGCAGCACTTAATAAAACAGTGACAGTGCAAGACAGAATGTCAATAAAAGAAACGTGGAAATGGAAATGCATCTAAAAATACTAAAATGATAATACAAATCAAGCATAATTTAAATATGTGATGTCTTCTCTGTTAGAGCCACAAAGTATTGGAACTCAGTACCAAGCAAGAGAAGACAATGGAGCAGCTTTGCTGCTTTTAAAAATTCAAGATGAAATCATGGCTGAAATCAAGCCAATCATGTTCCCATTAAGCATAAACTCAAACAGCTAATCCTAATGTTGTAGTGGTGTCCCCATGCTATGATTTTATTGCTGGTATAATTGTTGTGGGGTTTTAATGCTGTGAAATTGTATTATTGTTGTTGTAGTGTTGTCTATGCTGTGGTTTTTGTTGTTGCAGTGGTGTTTTTATTGTTATTGTGGTGGTGTTTTAATCCTGTGCAATTTCCAATTCTGAATGTATTATTGTCTTTCTATATTTCTTATGACTGTATTTTCTGTGTTGTTCTGTATTTCTCTTTGTAATCTGACTCAATGACATTGAAAATGAGGGTGGCCCTCAGTGATCTCTTGAGGATGAAGAATGAATTAGTGTCGTTATTGTGTTGTCTTTTACTGTTGTGTACTGTAGTGTTTGTATACTTCAGTGTTAGATTTTCCTTTTTGACAGCCCAGGGACTATAGATGAAAATTATTTTATAGCTAACTCGGGTACTGCTAAGGAGCTGTGCATTGTCCCTGTCAAATAAACACAAATAAATATTCAATATTTTTCATATCTAAACGTCCCTTTTTTGCCTCGGGCCGCCAGGCAGTACCTTCAATGCCTAATGATAAAGTCTGATCTTGGTGTTTTTTCTTGAAAACCAGAGTGTATTTCACCAGTGTTTCTAACTGTGAGTGGCCACGACTTGGGTATGTGATGTCAAGACTACAGACCTTACTCCACAGCCCTGTGGAGATAGGTCTGCCAATGCGAGACTACTCACAGCCAGCTCCTGCTTGATGTGTTCGATTGTGGACTCCAAAGCTCTGGTCCCCTTTGTGGCTTCATCCTCCACTGCCTTCACCGTCTTCAGGAGCGAGGTCACATTGGTCACCATCACCTACAGAAGCCAAGTCACATCATATGGCCAAGGGTTAGACTGACGGCAAGAAAACAGCGCTCACTGATGCATCTTACAGCGATTACGGTCACAAAGAGATCTGTATGCTAATGTTCTATAATGCCGCGCTAGACAGCATCATCAGATGTGGCATGGCAGCATGGTATGGAACCCTCTCAGTAAAAAAAAATAGCAAACATGGTCGAAACAGCAATTAAAGTAATAGGGGGAAAAAAAATTAATAAAAATAAATAAATAAAATAAATAATCACACCCATCCCTTAAAATCCCCTTTGAGTCAATCGTAATCACACATGCACAGAGAATCCTGAAAGATCCATCACATATACTCTTCAATGAATATGAACTCTTGCCACCTGGCAGACGCTATGGAGCCAGTAGGTGCAAAAGCAACCACCTTAAGCATTCATTTATCCCCGCATCTATAGCACTACTGAACAAACAACCAGTCCAGTCCTCATCACAATAATGCTGTGCTGGCTTTAACCTATGTAACCTGTGTCATTTTACTCATCATGTGCAATTTCTTACATCCGTAATTTGCATTCCTTTATTTGTGCAATTCTCTTACTATGCATAATTTATTTTATAATGGGGTATGTGCAATACTCTACTATATCAGGGCCTGTGCAATATCCTTTCAACTAGGGGACGATGTCTATTCATTTTCCTTGTCCTGAAGTACATTGTTGTCATGTTATACTGTCATGTACTGCACTGTCTGTGACAAACTGTATGATTGATAATTATTGCATTGTTTGTATGTAGCTGTTGTCAGTGCTTCTTGCCCAAGACAAATATCCTACGGGACAATAAAGTTTATTGTATCTTTAGTGCGTAACTGTTTGATATTAATGACCATCCGTTACATTCAGGCCGTTGCCAAATGAGTTGCTCCAAAGCTGATTAAGACTATCAGCTCCACACAACTCTCTGTGGATTTCTCAGTAGGACTATGTTCAGAAGATTGTGGCGTCCGGTGACTTTCCCGAGCAGACACTCAAGTGAAGATAATGACCTCTTCTGAAGAGTCCATCATGTTTTTTACTGAAGTGAGATGAACGAACAGAGAAATTGATCTTTTAAGATAAAACAGACATTGACAAAGTTTTCCTTTGGGGACATCATTTGAAGATGGTAAAAAGGTAATAAATTGCAATACATCGCAGTAATACCGTATCATGGGGCCTCTGGTGATTCCCACCATTATGTGATAGTACATTGTGTTTAAAATATGTGTTTTCATGTCTTACTGTTAACATGTTTACATACTGGGTGATTCAACAGAATGCATCCTACAGTATAAGATATAACCAAAAACATGTGATGTCCAATTTCAACTCCGAGTACAGTCTGCCTTCCTTACCGAGTGGCTCCACTAAAGGTGCCAAATAGGGCTGGGACGATTTGCTTTTGTCCCAATTCTGTCACGATACATGGGTGCTGGATTTGTGTTGCGATTTTCCTTTATTGCGATTCTAGAAGAACTGTTTAACGATTTGATAGTATTGAGTATTGTGATTTTCTTTTCCTTCTTTAACATAAACAAAAGTTGAATAAAACACTTATAGAGACAATAGATCATGAGACATTTCTAAAAACAGTCTGCAGATTATCGGTATCAGCGTTTTATTTGCCTGATAACTGATAAAGTTAATGTATTCAAAAGTGTTCTACTTCGGCTCCTCTACAGTTCTGTGTCTGTCCCTCTGCTTCTGTAAATACATATCGGTTCCAAATATCGGTATCATTAACTACTACTAATAATCTGTATCGGCCTTCAAAAACCAGTATTGGTCGATCCCTAGTGCAAAGTGCTTCTTTAATGGTCAAAGAGCATTGGAACCCTCCCTCCCAGCACATCCCACACACACATCCCACAAGTTATAGGACTTTCAAAAACCCACAACCCCCCCCCCACGCCCGCACACTGTCACTGACAGCTGTTTCCATTCCTGCCCCTGTGTGAAGCAGAGTGTGTCTGTGGAGGAGCAGGGGTCTCATTTATAAAACTGTGCGTAGGATCCTTACTATAAGTGTACGTACGTCCAAAAGCCCAAAATGGCGTACGCCGAAAAAAAGTCTGATTTATAAAACCTGTAAGCAATGTTCCCTTTATAACGTACGTGGATACGTGTGCGTACGTGGATCAGCCTCTCATCCCGCCCTGTGCACGCCCATTTTTAACCATAAATAGTCAATGCAAAGCACCTTGTGAATGCTGATCAGTATGTTAATGACCCTGGCAGTTGTTCTTTCGTTACATTGAATCATGCCGAATCACGATGACTGGCGGAGAAAAGCAAAAAACTTCTCAGACGTTCAGGAATTGCTACAAGTTGAATTATAATTTCGGCCTGTTCTTGCACAATGTATGGAATCCTGATTTATAGACTACATATATTAATAATATGTCCAAAACGGCAGGCATTACGGCACTCAGGGACAGCTTCGATATATCAGACGTATATAATAAGATTTAACAGAACTATACATTATATCCAAACAAGCCTTAGTGATAAAGTTATATATTATATATAATATTTATTTAAAAAAAAAAAAAACACTGACATTTCCCTCTGGAAACAGCCGGTTGCCCCCAGAGTGGCTAGGACCTGTTTTTGGACCAGGATGGCACAGTTCTGGCGTGTTTCCCTCTCTACTGGACCCAATTCAGTACATAGATCCAAGAGCTTAGCTTTAGAAAATTTAAATCGGCCTATTAGCCAGTCATCGTCCTGGTCCCTGAAGTCTCTTTTTCTCCTGATTCTTCCATTAGCGTAGTCCTCCTGCAGGGCCAGCAGTGCCATCATGCAGCATTACGCATGGGGGTCACCACAGTATTTATACGTTTACAACAATTTGTGATTGTTAACACCTTGCCAACACAGCATCAACTAGTGGTACCCCCCACCCCGAGATACAATTTGAAGACGAAATAAAGTCTAATAGGCAAACACACTTTTCTTCATGCAGGTTGTTATGAACAGTATTAAAGTTCGGACTGATAATGAAGACATTAAGGGTAACGATTGCGCGATAGCTTAACGGTTGTATTTTCAGACTGACATTTGATGATATATGCACAGTTTAAAGACAGATATTTAGTTATTTACACTGTTTTCTGCAGCTATCCAGTAGTAGGGTATTTGATGCTATCCTGTATTCCGTGCAGTCGGGCCATCTCCTCCTCCTGCGCTCCGTAGCGGACAATGTGACGGTGAGACAGCGCCGATTAAATATTAAGAACAAATTTTTATTTAAGATTTGAGTTGGAGGTGTTTATGGAACAGTTATCACTCAGTACAAGCACAAATAACAATGCTGGATTTAATCTTCATGATAATGTGGATGATATGGAGTGAAGGCATCAATACTAGAAAATATTACAAGTAATCTTATTCCCATTTACTCTGCAGTCTGACTTCAGTTCACCACCTCACCATCAAATGTGCGTACGCATGGGTCAGAGTTTGCGTGGAGGACCGCACATTCTCCCGTCCATTTTTTCTTTTATAAATCACAACCTTTGCGTGGGAAGTGGCGTATGCACATTTTCAGCCCCGTTTTGTGCGTACGCCACGTTTATAAATGAGACCCCAGAGCACTCTCACTACATCTTCAAGCAGAGAAGTCTCCTGGGGGGTTTTGTGTCTCACCTTAGCGGAGCTCTTAAGCTGCAGCATGCTGGGGTCGTCGTGAGGTTTGCCTGCGGCTGCTTTGGTGGCGCTGATGAGGTTGCCCAGAGCTTTGGCCACATCTTTCACCGCATTGATCAGGACCACCTGTAAGGAGAGCAGTTTACGGTTTCATATGATGCCTTCACTTTGCCCATTATGTCCATAAGAGGGCAAACCAACACAATATACTTTTGTATTAACTTGTTTCAGTTATGTTCTGATCTATTTAGAAGCTAATTGTCCAAAAAAACCTTGAAAAAAGGCGACAAAAACATTCAATAAAGCTGCAAAAACACTGAAAAGGAACAAAAACTTTGGAAAAAGGGTAATTTGTGAAGACGCACACGGTGGACAAACACGCAGCAGGTTTCGTGCCGACCGTACCTGGGTCTCGGGGTCTTCGGCTCCCAGGCTGGCGGCTCCCAGTTTGACCACATCAGCCAGTTTGGTGATAGTGGCCACCGAGGACTGGGCGGCCTGGGCCAGTTTCTCCTGACTGGCTCCGGCGCCGGACACCAGCAGCTTGGTGTCCTCCACCAGAGCCTTGGCTGTCTTCAGGATGTATTCTCTGCACACAAGAAGGTCACACAGTCACTATAGTAACACAATTAACCGAGCCAGAGTTCAGAGGTCTTTATTACCTTTTGATGATTTAATATCTATCGATCATCAAAGAGAGAAAATTAGATTTGCAATCGGAGGTACAAAAACACGAGGAAACGACAAAATAAAACAAGGCATAAAACATCTTAGCAGCACAACCAACAGACAATTTCATCACTCTCGGCCAAGAGGGAAGAGGAATTAATTCCTCCCAGAGTGGGGGGGTCAGAGCTTGACAAGATTATCCGTGCCTTCTGCTAGATGTTTGGGGCGATATGCTTTTGTCCCGATTCTTTCCCGATACATGGGTGCCGGTTGGATTTGTATTGCGATTTTCATTTACTGCGATTCTAGAAGAATTGTGATTCGATAGTGTTGAGTATTGCGATTTTCTTTTACTTTTTTATCATAAACAAAAATTGAATAATACACTTCTAGAGATTATATATCACGAGACATTCCTAAGTGCTAATTGTTTTCTAAAAGGAAAGCACATCACATGTCAGTCAGTTGGAATTCTGCAACAGATAATATTTAACATTATCTGTTATGTGTATGTATGTGTATCATTGGTAAAAAAATTTAAATAAATATCAAGGACAGTGTTTTCTGTAGGTTTGTGAAAGACTTGTGCGTGTGCATATTTGGTGGGGGTTTAGGGGTGATATAAGTGATATTTTTCAATAAAAACAATATGCAATTTGGGCGCCCAGATAGCACAGTTGGTAGAGCGGGCGCCCATATATAGAGGTTTACTCCTCGATGCAGCAGGCCAGGGTTTGACTCCGACCTGTGCCCCTTTGCTGCATGTCATTCCCCCTCTCTCTCTCCCCTTTCATGTCTTCTGCTGTCCTATCAAAATAAAGGCTGAAAATGCCCCAAAAAAAAAAAGTTGGAAAAGCAGCTAATAAATAACACTCAAAAAACTTAAAGACAAAACTTGCTAAAAAAGTCCAACTACAATCATTAGATCTGAGAAAAGTCTTTTGGGTGCTTTTTCGCACTTTTTTTTGCCGCATTTCACATTCATTTAGCTAAGGTGCTGCCAAAAACGGTTCAGGTGCTCCACCTGAGACTTAAAATTTAAAAAAGAAAAATCATGATACATGGATTTTCTTTCCCACCCCTATCTTTGACACAGGGTCTCTGCTGTGATAGGTACCTGTGGTCAGCGAAGGTCTCAGCGTTCTCTCTGTTCAGAGTACCGGCAGTGGCAAACATGATGGTGGTGTCGAGGTCTGCGATGATTCCAGACACGGCGCTGGCGGCGGTGATGCAGGCCTGGGTGCCACGGTTACCTGCCTGGAGGGACGCCAACACATGGGAGACCTGCGGGAACAAGACCAACCTGCTGTGAGTGGAAGTTGGACTTGGCTAGAGCTGGAACAATTCAAAATGTTGATGTACAATGAATTGTACAAACATAATTGTCTCTTTCAGCCACAAACAAAATAATTTTTTTATTCACAAAAAAATATTTATTTATGCGTTACTTTTTTTAAACAAATTCAAGTTTTGAATAAATGAATGAATTCCAGGATACATCTTTTGGTTCTATATCACTGTCATGTGACCCAGATAATGTAATAACACAGATACACAGCCTATGAAGTAAACCACGCCTCTGTATTATCATAAAACATGTTTTTTAACTGTACTCCCCTCCCCCCATCATATTTGTTGCTATGAACGTGTATAGGGCCAAGTTCCAACAACTAATGATTTAAATCATAATAAAATATATAGGCTGACCAATAATCACTTCTATAATTACAATTTGGCATATCTATACAAAATCAACATGACCAGTCATACGCCTTAAGACCTTAGCTAATGTTAGCAATTCATTGCGGTTAAACAGAGAAACCGCGAATATGCAAAAAATAATAACTGCCAATTAGACAATTATGTAACGCCCTGCAGTGCCCTGCTACGCCATGACCTACTACAACTACTATTTCTAGTCATAGATCCATTATCTTTAATGTGACTATAATTCCCTCTGTTCCTCACACCCCCAACCGGCACCGTCACACACCGCCTACCAAGAGCCTGGGTCTGTCCCAGGTTTCTTCCTAAAAGGAAGTTTTTCCTCGCCACTGTCACACTAAATGCTTGCTCTTGAGGGAATTACTGGAATTGTTGGGTCTTTGTAAATTATAGAGTGTGGTCTAGACCTACTCTATTTGTAAAGTGTCTTGAAATAACTCTTGTTATGATTTGATACTATAAATAAAATTGAATTGAATGTAATAATTGTTACAGGCCTAGACTTGGCGTGCATATTTAGTACAGGTATCATATTTTTACTAGTGAAGTTAAAAATGATTGAAACAAAGCAGCAAGGTGTTTGGTTGCAGTCTGACCTTCTCGGAGACTTTGCGGGCGCTTTCGATCAGCTCCTTCTTGGTGAAGGAGTCGTTGGGGCTGCACTGCAGGGCCCCCGCTTTGGTCACCAGGCCGGTGCAGCTGAAGCCCAGCTCGCCCACCTGCTTCTTAATGTGAGAACCAATCTGGAAACAAACAGACAAACAAACCGATAAATCTCAACAACAGCACCGAAACGACGAAGAGTGACATGAGACACGCAGAGCCGGTGTCACAGGCAGAATTATAACTGCAATGCTTTCCATTGTTGCTATAGTGATGTACTAGAGTGAAGACGTGCGGCTGCAGTCTGCTCTCCTCAGACCGACACACATCAAGAGAGACTTGACTAACGACTTGGTGCAGGTTATGCTATATGATCTACTGCTAATGTATGATAAATAAATATAGCGCCGTGGTGACCAGACATCGTATTAGATAGATAAATAGATTACATAGACTTTATTGATCCCAAAGTGAGAAATGATGGTGCTACAGCAGCAAAATATCAGACACACAGCACACATACAGAATATACAAGAAATAATAAATTATTTGTTATTATTATTATTATATATGCGGTTATGTACCTCATCATTCTCTGCAGTCACAGCAGCATATTTGGCCTCGTTTGCAAGATTTCCAAACTCATTGGTAAGCTGGTTGGCCAATCCTCCGAGGTCATCAGGGTTTGTGTTGGACTTGGTCACCTGAAGAAAGACAGGAAACCACAACAGTTCAGTAATAACAAGTGCATCTATCCGGTTGTCACTTTAAGCTAATTAAAGCTATTATAGAGGTCATAGTCTGGCGTGACAGAAGTACATTGCTGAGATAAAGCCTGACATAGGGAGCAGGCTTTGCCTCTCAGCTTGTGCTCTTGGAGTGTTACCGTTACGACAACAAACTGCGAGCTAGCTACACGCATAAAATGTCAAGTTTTCAAGAACATTTGGATCGTGTAACAAGGCAGGCCAGCTTGGCTCCTTCTGTGTATGATTGCAAAGATTTACAAAGATTAAGTTAACAGCATTTGCTATCTAACTGGGAGGTTTTGGGACCGAGGGGTGGGATGTTTTGTGGAAGAAGTCTACACGGCAATACACTGTTAACTTTAATATTGTATGTGTGGTGTAGCCAGACCTTACTCCACAGCGCTGTGGAGATAAGAGCTGACAATGCGATACTGTAGATTTCATGATGGCCAAACATTTTTTAATTAGAGACAGAGAAATTGCTTTTTACTTTTTTCCAGACGAGATTATACTAATATGGTGCTCACATCTTTGGTCCTCATTTTTTCTAACCCTCAGTTTTATACTTTAAAGCGTGGGGAGGGGCCTAATACACACAAGCTTAGACTGTCAGAGGGGTGGGGCCTGACATTATTAGTTTTTGAAATATTCAACTTGATTTCAGTCCCCAGAACTAGTTCGGCCTATTGGATGATTATGAAAATGCTCACCATCTCCTGCACAGTGACGGCTATGGCCTTGGCCGTCTTAACCATGGTAGTCTGGTAGTCCACGAAGGTGCCTTCAGCTTCGAGAGCAGGCGAGTCTTCCATTTTGTTGATGGCGTCGTTGATGGAGTGCACCATGCCACCCACAGCACCCGCTGCACTGGCCGCCTCAGCCAGAGTGGCGCCCAGGTCATCCACTGCTTCTTTCATCATCTGCACCGACTCCTCCAGGGCCTCCTGCATGTGTGCTGCCTGCACAAAGGAAAACACAAATGACTGGGCAATGCTAGAATATTCAAGCAGCCTGTTAAAACACCTCAGCACTACGTAGGGCTGGGTACCCGTTTCAATACTTTTTATGTACCGTCCGAATTGCCTGAGTATAATAACTTGTCATTCAATACCTAATGTCAATACCTAAGGAGTAAATCTCATCAGCGTCAGTGAGCCAATCAGTATGCAGCATGCTTCTACCAAGATCTAATCATGTTTGTGATTGGCTGTCTAATGTTACACGTCGTAGAGACACGCAAGAAAAACTCTACATTACACAGAGACGGCTCACGTAGTTGGAGCTGGAAAAAAATTTAATTAAATTGTGCTGTAATGTTGTAATTTATTTTTGTTTTATTGAAAGGAGTATCGTTTAGGAACCGGTATCGAAGTCACGTTACCGGTATTGAATATTTTTGAACGATACCCAGCTCTAGCGCTACGATTAAATAAAACCCAGCAAATGAAATAGAACAAACTCCAATAAAATAATAATATTATTAATAATAATAATAATAATAATAATAAGACACCTTAAATGTTTAAATAATAGGATACAAACAGTAACATGCCTTAATAAAATATAGTGGAAGTGGAAATATGTGTTGTCCACACAGTTACACTTAGGGCTGGGCAATAATTCGATATTATCATTTATAGTCTTTCATTGGAATCATATCATGATGAAATCATATATTGCGATATCGTGATATAACAAGCACATATTAACTCCATTTTCTCAGAACATCTGATGTCAAACATTTTGAGGGAATATCATTTGAAGAACTGCAGATTTGATCACACTATTTTTGTGCATGCATGTGAACATTACATTTGTACACAGTACATAGCTGGAAATCTTATTTATTTTTTCTCCATAATTTCACCTGAAATGGTTTACCACATGAATTGATTATTTATCTAAAATCTCAACCCAATAGTCAACCCGACAATATCGTCGCAATATCGATATCTTTGGTTAAAAATATCATGGTATCTGATTTTCTCCATATCGCCCAGGCCTAGTTGCACTTTTTTTATTTGTGAAGACACAAGCCTTTCTGCCATTGTATGAGTCTTGCTGTGGCCTATGTTATGAGTGGCAGCTTCAGTACCTTCAGTATGACTGAATGGAACAGCTAGCTTATGTCCCTGCAGTTTGCTGTTGGCTGTGCATGTGCTGTACATCACACACTTTCTCTTTTTGTGAGTGTTGTTCATCTTATTTTATTGTTTTTAAGGCACTTATGTAGATCATGTGAATGGTTTAAGTGGATGGCTTTTTGTATGTGAGCATAAATGCAGGCCAGATGACAGTCTTGCCTGCGCCCGGGACGAGATAAGCTTAGATGGGCCCCCCGTGCCCAGATCTCTCCTTTTCCCTTGCTTTTCCTCTCCTCTCCTCTGCTCTTCCTCTCCTGTTCCTCTCCTCTTCCTCTCCTGCTCCTCTCCTCTGATCTTCCTCTAATCTGATCTTCCTCTCCTCTCCTCACATCTCTCACTGAAATTAAGTGTGTGATCAGTCTCTGATCCATCCTGCTCATACTCTCCAACAGGGCAGCGGGCCCCTTCCGCATCTCTCTCTCTCTCTCTCTCTCTCTCTCTCTCTCTCTCTCTCTCTCTCTGTCTCTCTCTCTCTCTCTGTCTCTCTCTCTCTCTCTGTCTCTCTCTCTGTCTCTCTCTCTCTCTCACTCACTAGCCTGACTCTGTCCCTCCGGGGCAGCGGGCCCCCCCTCCGCCACTCTCTCTGTCCCCTGACAGCGCGGCTGGATCTCTCCTCTCTGTCTCATCCTCTCTGATGGAGCTACCAAACTCAACTCTTTCTGTAAAAGAGAACGTGTTGTGTCAGGCTTTTATACGAGCTAATGGACGTTAACATGAGAGCTGGCCTGTTAGCTTACGTTACATGGCTCGTAAACGTCGTCTGCGCTGTTTTTTACCTTGCTCTACGTTGACAGTTCCAGCTTCACCGTCACCACGTTTTTTTTTTATATATATATATTTATTTAGAAAATCTCTAAGGCCTTGATAGGTTTGGTATGTGTGCATGCAAATGTTTGAATGTATCTTATCTATTCTAAGGAGTTTCTAGAGACCAGTCAGTTTAAGATGATATGGTCTCATAGTGAAGCCTAGCTTAGAATGTGTGAATCTATTATGAGTTTGGGTACAACTTTCACACAGAGGAATCGGAGCCAGGAATGTGAGAATCTATTAGGAGCATCGGCCATAAAAGGTGTAGTTTGAGAGTAAAACTTGTGTGCTGAAATAGATGTCTCATGCTGTGTAAGCACAAAAAGAGTTTAAAAGGTATTCACTATGATGTACATGTGGTTCATCCTTGGGCAGACGTGTCTGTATGCTCATGGTTGTCCCAGTGTCATGAAAGTTTGTTCACTGTTTGAATAAAGCTGCACTTGATTTGTAATCATCGGACTGGTCGTCATCTTTGAGGTCTCCCAACATCATTTCTGAATCATCACCCGATATCAGGCCTCTATTTTCTTCTTCTCTTTTCCTTCCTTTTCTGAGCACCGGAAATTTTGAGCGTACTGAACTTCAACAACACCAAACCATTTTTGTGTTGGGGGTGGGGGGGGTTCTTGACCACTATTTCAAGGACAATTAGGAAGAAAACAAATAAAAAGCTTTTATGTAACTCAAATATTACATATTTTTTTCCACAAATAGGCCTATTAAAAAATTTTTTTTTCAATTATTCCATAATTTAATGAGGGCCCAGTTCTGGGCCCCCCCTACTCTGGGCCCGGGACAACAGACCCGTTTGTCCCCCCCTATCGGCGGGCGTGCATAAATGTATGGGTACATATGTGTAATCATGTATATTTGTTATATTTATCTATTTTTTATAGTGCCAGACTTTCCATGTTTTAAATTGATCTGCTTTTTATTCAGTTGTTTAACTGTGAGCATTGGCGCTGGCAGGATTCGATTGCATAGTATGCATAAAAACCATGTATGACAGTGTGCTCCTAGTGTATTTTTATCATATCATGAAAATATTTTACTGAAGTGTTTTGTAAGAGAGAAAGAGAGAGAGAGAGAGAGAGGTGGATGTGCTCAGAGCAGACAGCTGTCAGCGAGCCTGTACGGCGATATGAATCATCTGATTTCTCTGTTTCTAATGTAAACGGAATAAGCCTCATAACCGCAATATTCACGTCCATGTTAACACACATGATACAACAACACGCTATAGCTCCGTCTGTGGGTTTAGCGACACTCAGTGTCCAGCAACCAGTTTATCTACGGATCAAGTCATAAACATGAACATTGTGATTAATAGTGGATGGGGTGCTGGTGTAATAACGTAAGATTAATGAGAAAATGAGTACTGTGAACAGAGCAGAACAGAGCTGTTGTCGGTTGCTGCGCTTGTGCGTATTTACGCATTGTCATCATTAGATGCTGGTTGCATGTCTCACAGAAATAAAATGTACGCACAGTGTGTACAGGGTTACAGCTGCCGGCGCCACTGACCCTGAGCATGAATTCAATAAACTCAGAAATCAAACTCTACCTTGGGGTTTCCTCCAGCCTCCTTGGCAGTGTAGAGCATCTGTAGGGCGGACTCGGTCAGGGTTTTGGTCTGGTCTAAGACGGCCATCTGCTGTTGGCTGCTGACGATCTTCGACGCCGTGCCAATGGCTGCCATGATCAGGGGCTCAAAGTAGCTGGCCATCTGAGATACCTGTTCAAATGTGTGGGGGGGAACAAATTGCAAAACAAAACATGATGACAAGTTTAGGCTTAAACACGTTTAACCAATGCCAACGTAGCGCTGGTCAGTCTCTAGACGGACCAGCAGCTGGTCAGTGTCAGCTGGCTGGGATTTACCTTGTGTCCCAGCTGGGAGGCCTCAGAGCGAGCAGCCACAGCGACGGGGTCGATCAGGTTACTGATCTCATGGACGGAGGCAGCCATCTGCTCGTGGAGATTCTGCAACACATACACATACACATAGAAGACTCATTAAAGCTGTAGAGCGTAGTGCAAGAAATGAGGAAAATACCTGATTGCAATTATTTTGACTGATATTGGAATTGCGGGAAGGGAGGGAAGGACAATTTTTGTACCATCATTCTCATTTTCATTGAAAAATATCCAAATTAAAATGATTATAGTGTGATTTTTGCAAGGATCTGTGCCAAACAAAGATTGATTTCTGGGACGTCTCGGCAGCACCACAATACTTCATTCAGAATGGTTTGACACATATTCTGCCTTTTAACAAATATTTCCGCCTCCGCCCCCCCCCCCCGCTATTTGGATTTTGCACTAGTGCATATTGCAATTTCGATAAAATTGCAAATAATTGTGCAGCCCTATTGTGTGTGTGTGTGTGTGTGTGTGTGTGTGTGTGTGTTTTACCTCCATGGAGATGTCCTCTCGGGGTGTTAGATGCTGGCTTATGGCAGCCAGAGAGGCCTGGTCCACCTCGCGGATGCAGCCGTTCAGCACCTCAATAGCGTCATCACACTCTCTCTGGCCGGGAGCCTTTTCTCTGCACAACAACACACACCAGACTGATGATGGGGGGGCACGGTGAAGAGTGGCTATGATACGTGAGTATTAAAGCCATGGGGGGCGTTGGGACTCTTATAACCCCACAAATCTTACTGTCAGAATTAGCATAAAATGTGGAATTGTCATGAACTCTCCAGTCATGACCAGGGTTTTTCCTGGCTCAGAACCGGCCTTATGGGGGGTGGGGGGGACTACGCACGGCAGTAAGCATGATCGGTCCGCATAAAGTAAATCTATGTGAATTTTCCTGTTATTTCTGATAATTTGATAAACAAAAATGTATATTATGCTAGAATAAATAAAACGCCAATTCACAAAACTGGTTAAAAAAGTAATTTCACTGATTTGATTTTTAAATACATCACCGGGAGAGTTCAGTATACAGCCTGACTCTGGAGATAAAACTGAGATTAGCGCTCATATTCAAGTTTATGTTCTGCTTTTTCAACGGTTGTTTGGTAAATTGTTCATAACACAGAGAGAATTTGAATTGCCATTTTTATTCCGTATTCTTATCATTTTGGTGTTGCTGATTTTCCTTGGGGGCTGGTTAAAAACCTCTTTGGAGGGTGCGAATAATTCCTCTATGCAGGAAACACCCTGCTCACTTTTCCAGGTCATGTGTAACAGACTACAGGTCGTCCTCGGTCATTCTGCATATCATCATACAAGTCCATATTCATTAGTGGTGGAAGAAGTATTCAGATCCTTTACTTAAGTAAAAGCACTAATACCACACTGTAAAAATACTCCGTTACAAGTAAAAGTCCCGAGTTAAAAATGTTACTTAAGTAAAAATATGTAAGTATCATCAGGAAAATGTAGTAAAAGTATAAAAGTATTTAATTCAGAACTCTCCTCCCATTGTAGAAAGAGTAAAGGCATTTACACACCAACCAGACGGCCGACCCTCGGCAGTAAAGCCAGTCGGACCGAACAGTCTCCCCGAGTTGGTCCAAAAAGTTCCTCAGAACACACCGAAGAGACGAGACGTAATACGTCTCGGTAACAGCAGGCGGCGCTAATCTGTATTGTTGACCAAAAAATGAAAACCGGCAGCTGATTGGACGAATGCGTCATGTGGGTTTGTTTTCTCCGGAAATTCAAAGCCAGACTGTCATGGCGGCTCGTTCAGAATACGATCTCATATTGGACTAAAATAGTTCACCGAAACGTGTTTCTGAAAACATTTTAAGAGAGAAATAGGCCGTGCAGTTGCTGAATCTGTCTTCATTTCAGATCGACAAAAGGTCAGTTTAAAAGATTTTCGTCAAATTTTGAGAGACTCTAGTCACACTCCCCATTTCTGGGTGAGTCCCGACTGCCCTGTCTCCGACTGAACATGTCAGGTCGGCCAAAATGAACGCTGACGGCCCCTCGGATGGACGACAGCACGGAACACATGGAACAGACTCACCGACCTCGCCAGACTGTCAGACAGTCGATTATCGGGTTGGTGTGTCAGCGCCTTAATGGATCCAACCAGTTGTGTGTTTAATGGTCTAATCATCTCAGCTGGACTTGTAGGACGTTATATTGTTGGCTAGTTTACTTTAGAATCAAACATCTAAAAACTAGTAACTAAAGCTGGAACAGATGAATGTAGTGGAGTAAAAAGTCCAATATTTCTCTCTGAAATGTAGCGGAGTAGAAAGTGGCATGGAAAGAAAAGACTCAAGTAAAGTACAAGTACCTCAACATTTGGAGTTAAGTACAGTACTTGAGAAAATATACTTAATACCACTGATATTCATAGACAAATGAAGTAACCTTATTGCAAATTTCAGTCCGACAGCCAATCCCCAAAAAACTTAAGCAAGAGCAGTAGAGTTTAGAGCTGCAAAGATGAATCGATTAGTTGGCATTTTTTTATGAAAAGAAAAAGTAAAACGCCTGTGATGTTGGCTTGTTAAACATGTTTCTTCTCTCCTCTGTGACAGGAAACTGAATATCTTTGAGTTGTGGACAAAACAAGACATTTGAGGACGTCATGTTGGGCTTTGGGAAACATTGATCCACATTTTTCACCATTTTTGAGACCAATAAACTAATCCATTCATCCAGAAAAATATCTACAGATTAAGCGACAATGAAAATAAATCGCTATTGTCAGCTCTAGTGGAGTTTACCTCATGTTGGTGATGAGTTTCTTGATGGAGTCAGACACAGTCCTGGAGTGGCCAGCCAGCACTGACCACTTGGGGGGGTCTTTGGGATTGACAGCCAGGGAGCGGGCGGTCTGGATCAGGCCGGTCGAGCTCTCCAACATCGCCTTCGCTGCCGCCACGATGGGCTCCATGGCTGCATGGCCCTGGGGAAATGAGTGGAAATCAATTTGGATGAAAATGACTCGCTAGAGTAAGATATACTATATAATAGAGATGTTCCGATACCAGTATCGGAAAAGCCTCCAATAGCGCCTAAAACTCCAATCCGATACCAACGTCATTTAGCCTTGAAGAAAATCCACTTTAAAGTAGTGTATTTGACCTTTTTTCGTGATGCCTCGCTGTCAAACTGGATAATACAAGAAAGTGGCGTTCATTGTTTGTTCCCATTTCACAACGAGTTTAACAACAATGAGAGCAATCACATCCCATCCATACAGGGATAGTAGTATACTGCTATCCCTGTCTGGTAGAATTATTTAAAAGAAATCCCTGTGAGCCAAAACCTCAGATTTCCCGCTGTTCGGAACGCTCCGGTTTCAACAGTTTTTTCTACCCTCGGCCAAGACTGATGTAATACCGAGCAATACCGGTTGCAATAAATATAAACTGATATTAAACTGTGCTCAGTTGTCTTTCAGTATTCTGCTAAAATACAACAAATTGCGGTGAATTTAAAAAAATTAAAAGGAAATAATTTCCAACTTTCTTTAATCCAACATATTAAACATTAAATTTAACATAAAAGGCACCACTGAAAAAAGAAAGAAAGTTACATTTTAACATAAGAACCCATGGTAGGTTTTCTGCTGTTATTTTCTTTCAACTGACACAAAAAACTCTCGTCTTTCACGATATGTCGCAGCCTTTCGCGATATGTATATTGCGACAGCTGATATCACGATGACGATAAAGAAACAATATATTGTGCCGCCCTACCAAGTACAAACCCTTTACTTACTGACTCGCCTGCATTCTATGAGCACAGAACAGGGAAACAAGTCTACCAAATGTCCCCTCTGGGGATCAATTCAAGTTAAATTATCTTAATTATTTAACGTTGGAGCAGACCGTGAATGATCATTGTCAGATCCTGCTCTCAGTGCATTTCTGACTGAACTTACTTGTTAAGGTGTTGACATACCTCGGGGCTGATCTGAGCAGGAATGCTGGCGAACTCTGGGTTGGAGGCAAAGGCAGTTAGGTTGTCTACAGCTTCTATCAGAGGACCAGTGGCTGCCTTACACTTCTCTCTGTTCTCATGGTTAAAGGCTCCATCCAAAGCCTGCACAGAGGGTTCAGTCACAATTACACTTGATTGCATTGCTATTAGGGCTGGGTATCGCCACTGATTTCCCGAATAGATTTCATTCCGATTCACAAGGTCCCGACTTGATAAGACTTCTGATTCAATTTAATTTCGATTCAATGAGAGATATTACAGTTACAGCACCAATTTTCCTTGGTTATGAAAGAGAGTTTCAGAGAACTAATACTGTAAATGGACTGGGCGATGGGGAGAAAAACAAATATCACGATATTGATATTGCGATGATATTGTAGGGTTGACTTTGAGTTTTGTGATAAATAATCACCAATAATGTGGATATAATGACAAAGTGGGTAAAGGCAAATAATAGAACTGCGAAAGCAGTCTGGAAAGTTCAGAAAATGACATCACTTTACTGTAATGCAGAAGACAACACTTGTATTACGATATCCAAATTCTAAGACGATATCTAGTCTCATATCACGATATCGATATAATATAGATATATTGCCCAGCCCTAGCTGTAAAAATAGTCATGTTTACATTAAGAATTGACCCCAGCCTTTAAGGGGAGCCCAGTGCTAAGACATGCAATTCAGACATTTTCTTTCACTCAACACAGAGTACATGCATTTCATTTAATTGATGATGTACTACTAACCTTTATGGACTTGACCAGATTGGCAGTGGTGTTGGCCACCTCTTTGGCTGACTGGACAAACTGCCTCTTGGCAACCGGATTGGGAGTTTTGGAGGAGGCCAGACGGCAGGCGTTACACAGGGCCGAGGTGTGTTTGGCCACGATGGTGGCTGCAGAGAGCACCTGGGCAGACAAACACGTGTTCAACCACATAGCAATCAATCAATCAACATTTATTTATATTAGGGATCAACCGATACTGTTTTTTTAAGGCCCATACCGATTAGACCAAAGTAGAACACTTTTTAATTTATTAAATTTATCGGTTATCAGGCAAATAAAACGCTGATACAGTTAATCTGCAAACTGCAAAAAACTGATAATCGTCGAGGGCAAATAATCGGTCCATCCCTAATTTATATAACGCTTTACAGCAACCAGCAGGTATCCAAAGTGTTTTACATCAAGGACCAAGAATAAACCAACATAACATACAGTTAAAAGAATAAAACATAGAATACAGTAAAAATCAGAAAAAAAGAGGAGAGGGAAAATCTCACACCGCTACTACGTATTAAAAGGTGCAGTGAGCGATTTTGCGCAAAGACAGATATTTGAACTCAACTGCGAAACAAATTCAACCCCCCCCCCCTTCAGAAGCTCCGCCCCCCCAGATTCATGGACTGATAACTACTGGCCGGCCGGCACATTCACATGCTGCCTCCCCCCTACCATCAACTGTCGCCGCCTGTTGCTGATTGGCTGGAATAGGGTTTTGTGGCTCGTTCACTCCTTTCGGTTTGTTTTCCATTTACACAGCGTGTATTGGATTAACATCATTTACTTTACCTTTAAAAGCCATTCTAAATAAATATGTTTTGAGTTACGTAAAGACTCACAAAGCAAGATGAAGACGACTGATGATAAAACTGGCTATTAGTGTGATCTGGCAGTGAGGTCAGCATGTACCTGAGACTGGGTGCAGGCTGGGTCCACCAGGTTCTGGCAGGCCATCTGGATGGACTGATTAGCCCGGGCAAACTGAGCGGGGTCCACCAGGCCCTTCTGACCTGCTGAACTGTTGGGGTCTGATACGCCCACCAGATAGGCAGCCTGGAGATCAACAACACTGGTCAGTTTACATTGTGGTAAGTATTACAAGTGCACGTACTATAAAACACAACCAAACCAGACTACAGTTTGTCTCTGAGTCAGGGGTCACCGACCTTTACCACCATTATTAGCCATAAAAACAATCTGTCTGGAGCCGCAGAACACATTTGAGCCTTATAATGAAGGTAACAGTCTATTTAGTCTAAATGAGCCTATCACCATTCCTAATAGGTCTAAGTAAGCATGTATTAATATGCTGATGTTTGTTGCCATCTGATTCTTAAAAGTACATTTGCTCTGCTCGGTTTTTGAAATCTCTCTCTTTCTCGCATCCACAGCCGATACTTCTAAATGCTGTGTGCTTGTTATTTATAATAAATATTTATGTTTATATTTATGTTTTTGGACATAGCTAGTCTATGACAACTTAAGACCACTATTGAGGTTTGGCAAAACTTTGAGAATAAGGCGCTGGGCTATAGACATGTATAGGCTACGACGCACACCTTAGTTGACTGAAATGTTATGTAGCCTAATGGAGAATGTGAGAATCACAAACTGAAAGGTTTAAAAAAAAAAAAAAAAGCATCAACTTCCATATAATCATTTGTCAAAGCCACAGGGAGCCACTAGAGGGGCTAAGGAGCGGCAGGTTGCAGACCCCTGCTCTAAGGGGTCTCAGTAACAGTAGAGTAATTAAAGCTGCAAGCAGCGATGAACTGGCCCTCACCCCTCCCAGCACGTTGGGGGTTCTGCCGGGACACGTCTCATTCAGAATGTTGCCAACTGCCAAAACACTTCCTGTTTTGACTGCCACCTACAGTAAGTTGGTCCTCTTTCACTTGCGCATTTTTTTAACTATCAAAATTCTTTTGATACATGTTTGTCAAGAGTGTCCACCGAGTCTACATGCAAAACTTTGTGCAGATTGGACTCTAGAAAAAGTAGGTTTCGCATATATCGCAATCTTTCTCATTTTTGAAAAAAATAAAAACAGCGCCATGTAATGGTCGATTGAGGACAAATTTGGCACAGAGCCTCAATGGCCCATGGGAAACAACTGTGTATAGTTTCATATCAATTGGAATAACTGTTGCACAAAAGATACACAAAACATCTTGTTTTGACTGCCACGTACAGGAAGTTCTTCCTCTATTGCATTTTTAGATTATCAAAATTCTTTTGATAACTTTTTGTCATGAGGGTCCACAGATTGTACATGCAAAGTTTTGTGCAGATCAGGCAGATGGCTTAGGAAGAGTTTCACAAAAGTAGCATAATAATTGCATTTATCGCGATTTTATGAAAAAATAAACGTTTACCTGTACAGCTGCTTCAGTCAGACCACACAGAGCTTTGGAGCCTCCACTGACTGAATCCCCAAACTCTGGCAGGTTGGAGTTCTTGGCATGGTGGGAAATGCCAGCCATGGACTCACCAAGGACCTGACACAAGAGACACGGTTTAGTTTGGAGAAGGTTTTCATTGTGTCTTTAGATGTTCTTTATGGCGACCAATCCACTGAGCCAACTGGGATAAAGAAAAAAAGTCAGAAGCAACGAGACAAGTGAAAGAGTCCCGCGCAAGCACAACAGATAACTGAAAAAGTAACTTTGTTGGTAACGACTGACTTGGGTCTGTATTCCAGGGTATCAAAAACTCACAAGCACTGAATGCTTGCATCAAATGTCTGCTCAGAATTATTGTCTTGTTCACCGAATCTTTGATCAGACAGTTCCTGAAATAACTCCAAAACCTCTCATTCCATTTATGGAGTTCTTGTAGGGTCACTTTTATTTAGGTGACATTTAACACTTGAGAGCTTTGGCTTCTTTTGTTAAATGAACAAAAGGTGACATGTTGATATTCATTTCAGTAAGGTTGTGGTATAGGTAACGATCATGGATCAGCACTAGGATCATAAAAATCTTCTTAACATAGTGAAAAACCACACTCTACTGTAGATGTTCTGCTTTATAGCAGGGTGACTGGAAGGGCCGAGAAACATGGACGTAATGTTTAAAAGATGACATCTGGAAAGACGCTACAATTTCACTCTGTGTCTTTTTACCGACAAAATCAACAGCTGCTGATAAACTCAGCAAAACTAAAGTCTGACTAAAACAACAGTCTTAGGAAGTCTCTATAATTAGTACATTACATAGTCTTTTCCAGTAGAAGTCTCGTGTTGTCTTCCCGTCGAACAAGCAACTTTTTGTTTTCCAAAAGTAAAACTTTTTTTCTTCTTTTGTCGCTATTCCTGATGTTTTTGTCACTTTTTTCCAAGTTTTTTGTCAATTCTTTTTTTTCAAATGCTATAAAATTGAATAAAAACCTAAATTCAATGAAAGTAGTGAACTGATCATTTATTTTACTTGTGAAGAGCGTTTAATGGAACCATCCACATTATTTTTTTCCACAATTTGGTCAACAAAAACCCAAATTTCTGATCGAGACACTTTTTGAAAATGGTTCAAATTTGACCCGGGGACAACAGGAGTTCTTTTACTGGGATACTTTAAATTCTGGGCAAAGACCGCTTTATTTTCACTTGGGACAGCACTTCCTCTGATAAATAAAGGTATATTTTAATGCAGCAAAGCAGCACATATCCTGTACTGGGAGAGAAAGTGAACGGTCTTTTTACGACACTGAATGCATGCTTTTGCAAAGAAGTAAAGAAATGAGAGGAGGGTGAACAAAGGAAAAATAGATGAGCAACAAGTGATGCTAGAGAACCAAACACATTAGAAGAGCAGCAGTGATGTACAGTACGTTCTACCTTCGAGTTCTCCATGACACTGTCGATGCAGTCAAAGTAGGACAGGTCGTTGATGGCTTCCGTCGGGTTGTCCAGCATCCCCCTCACCGACTGCACACAGGCACAACACAGTCACAGTGTGCCTACACACATCTCAGCTGAACATGATGCTGCCAGTTAGTCCTTGTGTTATACATTGTCTTTATTGTCAATCATTTCCTGGTCAATCTTTTAGGACTGGGACGATATGCCTTTGTCACCGATTCAATTCTTTCCCGATACATGGGTGCCGATTGGATTTGAATTGTGATTTTTCACGTGTTGCGATTCGATAGTACTGAGTATTGGGATTTTCTTTTCCTTCTTTAACATAAACAAAAGTTGAATAATACACTTCTAGAGTCAATATATCATGAGACGTTTCTAAAAACGGATTGTTTTCTAAGAAGAATGCACATCACGTCAGTCAGTTTTGATCATCAAAAATTTAAATGTCTCAACATGAATCCAACATTTTTATTATTATTAGCAAATATAAATCCCCAGTGATGATAAGCTTATTGGCCTGTATGTAAGGTAGCCATCCACAGATACAGTTCATCCTAAGGATTCACTGTGTTACATACATATTACAAATTATGTTAAAAAAAAATTCTTTTGAAAGTTTCTTTTTCAAAAATGTAAGATGTCTGAAAATATAGATTAATATGAATCCAACATATTAAAATAACAAAGATAGATTGGCATATTTTTGAAAAAAACATTTCATTTGCACATTGAAGATAAGCTTGTTATAGGTAAAGTAGCCACTATGGTTAAGCTTAGGGATTTACTGTGCCTTCCACATGATGTATAACTATATACTGTACATATGAATAATAGATTATTATCCATTCATTTTCATCCATCCCACCCAGATTAACATGCAACTTAATTGTATACAGTATATGTATAGGGGGTCCCTACTCCGTCTCTCTCTTTGCTGGGTCTTTGTAAACGATAGAGTGTGGTCTATTCCATCTGTAAAGTGTCCTAAGATAAGTCCTGTTGTGATTTGTCACAATAAATCAAACTGAATTGAGCCAAGGGGTCCTCGGCCTACAAAACGTTGAAGACCCCTGTAATAGATGGACGGTTGTATGATCGTTGTTGTTACCTCCAGCTCTCTGAGAGCGTTGTCACACTCCTTCTGACCGGGCGCCTGCCGAGTGCACATGGTGATCAGCTGGTTGATGCTGTCTGTCACTGCCCTGTGAACACAAAGGCTCAGAGATGTGAAGACAAGAGAGGCAGCGAGAAAACAACGTGGCAGACAAAGAGCCGGAGAGAGAAGTGTTTGTTACCGAGCGGCGGCTGCTAGCTGGTTCTTGAGGTTGGGCGAGCTGGGGTCAGTGGACAGGACTTTGGCTGACAGCAGCAGCTTGCTGGAGGACATGGAGATGGTCTTCAGGTTGGACACCACCTGTGTCTGGTCCTCTTTAGACTGGAGGAGAAGAGGAGGACGGAGGCATTTAGTGTTCCAGAAACTTCACAGTTATAGTGCCTTTCAAAACCATGATTACAAGGTGCTGTGCAGTGCAACATTGAGTGAAAATAGACAACGGTAGGCCTGTAACATAACTGTCCTGTGTTTCCTCTACGTTGTTTTTAAATTTCTGCCGCCACAGTATCAGAAATAGGGCAGACACATAACAGGGTTTCCGCTATGTACACCGCGCACCGCCGCTCCTTCAGCGGTTTATGAAAAGTTGTAATTACACGACTCTGCAGAGTAGGGTTGTGCCGATGGACGATATCATCGTCCATCGTGATGGCTGCCCGACATCACGATGGAGAGCAACCATCGTGATGTCTCCCCCCCCCGGTCAAACACACTAATCCTAGTCGCGGGCGCTGGACGGGAAATTGACAAGTGCGTCGGTCTTAAACTAGCAAAGACACAAAGACAAGATTGGCTGTAGTGATACTTTCTCTCTCTCTCTCTCTCTCTGTCAGCTGTAGCTCGCTCTACCTTCTAGTAACGTTGGACACAGCGGTCTCGAGTGAGAGAGAAAAAAGCGTTAAAAGTGGAGCGCTATCACACTGTCCTTTCTCCCCTCATTGGACTAAGTTTGTCGACACTACTCTGTGCGTGCATCAATAAGTAAGTCTGAGGTCCTGTAGGTACGGGACGATGTTATGCAGGATTTATGAATGTACGTTAGCAACAGGCTAATTCACGAGGGTGCTATTTTATGTGTGAGCTAATATTGCGCATCTGTTCAATGAATGTGTTATTCAGTGCAAACATAACCGTGAATGTAGTTTAAACTCAGTAATGATGGTATGTTAGGTTATTACTGTCGCTCTGTTGAAGGCAGACGTCCCACTGTACTGTCGCTACGCAGATCAGGACATCTGATTGACTTTACTGCTCCGTAGTTAAGTGAAAGTAGGTCATGTTGTAAAACCTACCAGCAGGGCACCATTTACAGAGGGCATTTAAATGTATCTCCAATCGTTTCTATGTTAACTGTTGGCCCATAGTAGTAGGAAAAAATATTTATGTAAAGCTACCGCTACCCCCCCCCCCTCCCCGACGACGATATCATCGTCCATCACGATGTTTTACTGTAACCATCGTCAACTGCCAATTTAGGGGACATCGCCCAACCCTACTGCAGAGCCGTGTGCTCTACTGAACTTAAGCCAACGGTCATCCGCTCTCTAACAACAACTAAGTGATCCCCGCTGAAGCACTGTCAAAACTGTCAACAATGTTTGTATACTATTCATCCATCCCCCTTTATTTGCACTCTTTTCAATGCACTTTTTGTTGTAGGTGCACAGAGTATGTCGCATTCTTTCAGCAGTCAGTTTGACCTAATAATAGTCTATTCAAGAAGAGGGGCTCAAAGTCGGCCAAATAAAAATATTTATAATTGTTATATTGTGCTATATATATATATATATATATATATATATATATATATATATATCCTTTCTTTAAATAATTCATAGTTCATTTCTTATACTGCACTGTAAAAACGGCATTCGGCCAAGTTATTCATTATATTCGGCTTCCGTGAAGGATTTTCATTTCGCTGCATCCCTGCGAGTTTTCTCTCGTTATACTGACCTGGGATGTTCCGGCCATGTCAACGCCAGCGTTCAGGAAGTTGCTGAAGTCCTGTCCAAACTTGCTGGTGGCCCGGGCCAGATCCTGGGTGGTCCCTCTGGACGCCTGGACCACCTCGTTGGCTGACTGGTTCAGACCGGCCGCGACCTCGTTGAGCTGAGCCTGGACCTCCTGGAAGCTCCTTCCACTGGACGGGAACTACGGGGGGGGGGACACAATGAGAGGACAATATGAGCTGTAAAGCACAGGTCAGACCAAAGATTTGCACGACAAGTGTAAACCTGCAGCTACTTGCAACGTGCCGGTCTGCGGCGTTCTGAAAGCTGCCAGTTCACACCAATGAGACAAGATGGTGTATCATCTCCATAGCAACGACTCTTTGTACTTCCGTCCTAACTTCCGACTTCCAGGCTTTTTGTAGCTAAATATATAATTTATTGCATCTAAATATGTTAATGATAGTGAGATGCTTGCTGTTGAAACAGCTGATGTCACTTTCAGCCTCTGGCGACTCGACCAGCTGAGTCACAGCCACGCCATCAGCTGTTTGAGTCCAGCTGAGACGGGCCGGTTCAGAAAGCTGAAACTTTCCTCTGCGACGTCTCGTCCCAAATCTTTGGTCTGAACTGGGCTTAAGAAACAACATGGCAGACAGCAGCATTGGGCGTCGTTTTGATTTGAACAATTCAGATTCTTCCTTTTGATTCCGGTTCTTATCAGAGTTGAAACAGGTCGCATGATTTTTTTCACAGATAAGAAGAACATTTTATTTTGATTCAAAAGTGATTGACAGTTTTACCTGGCTTTTTCAACATAAAATAAAGCTTTTTAACGCTTTGACTCTTGTTTTAAGAGTCAAGGTCTCTGTTGAAATGTTTAAAAAGCAGGCGTTTCGTTTAGCCACATTGTTGATTGTGTTACTATGTATCTTATGCTTTTGTGTTTTACTATGATTTGTTGTGCTTTTTATGATTTGGTTTATGAGACCGGGTCATTGATCACTCACAGAATCACCCAGGAGAGTCTTGCTGGCTTCGCCCACAGTGCGGATGGCGTTGTCCACATCCCTCTGGCCAGGAAGGCAGTTCACACATCTGTTCAGGGCCTGAGATACGGCCTTAGCCACCTAGACACACACACATTGGAAATTTAATTACCTGAGTCAAACACGTTTATATGTCTCTGTAAGTCATGGAGTGATTCTCTCTCTCTCTCTCTCTCTCTCTCTCTCTCTCTCTCTCTCTCTCTCTCTCTCGAGTTGTAGCCTCAGTCTGTGTCTGACCTGGGCCAGCCGTTGCTGACTCTCTGCATCTCCTGGCTTGGCGATGGCCCTCTTGGTCTCTTCGATCAGGTTGGCCGACTTATCCATGATGTCACCGGCAGTGTCGAGCACTGCGTTACGCGCTGCCTGGTCGCCTGTGGTGGCAGCCACTCCTCTGGCGGCTGAGGCCAAGGACTTTAAAGCCTGGGCCACGTCTCTGGCTGCCATGCCTGGATCCAACAGGAGAGAGGAGAGCAACTTCAGTGTAGGTGTGAGCCGCTATAAGATTCTGACGGTATGATAACCTTCAGCAAAAATATCAAGGTTTCCCGGTATTGCAATTACAGCTTTAAAAATGTATTATTTTGAAATATCTGGGTAAAAAAAACTAGCAGTCCTGATCTGGCGAGCTCCAGTTTTCTACTCACAGATCAGTCTGGCATCTTTCGTTCGCCAAACGACCGACCAGCGTTGGTTTTGAGGCGGGTTTAGGTGTGACGCAACGAGAAGCGACTGTTCAGTCTTAACAACATGGCAGCTTCTACGGATGAGATGAGCGCAGCCATCGCGCAAGTTTTATCCGAATTAGAAAGTATTCCTTCATTGAAAGAAGAGCAAAAAACGGCACTGGAGGCTTTTCTCGGAGGAAAAGATGTTTTTGCTCTTCTCCCGACTGGTTTCGGCAAGAGTTTGATCTGATTGGTTGATTTGGCAGACAGATGGTTTATCCAATCAGCTAACCAGGATTTTCGCCCCTTCCCAAAAGTTCTCCAACGGAAAGTTCCCAGATGGATATGCCGAGCAAATGCGAAGCGATCCATCTGGTGGAGTCAGGTTAAAAAAAAAAAATAGAACCAATGTATTTTATTTTTAAACACACTGAACACTGGTAGGGAGAGGGATTTCTAAACTACACTTTCTGTCGTTGACAACCCCTAAAAAACTGCTCATATCACAGGAACGGTAGGACGCAAAACAAGCTGCAATGTAACGTTGATTGGGCAATGGTCTTAAGACAGAAAAAGACTGAGATAAGAAATGGCATTATAAAATAAAATGGTCATTTGGAAAAATAGCACTATGAACTATAAACTGCTGCAATGAAAGAAAGAAAAAAGAGCTGCAATTAACTTTTTTTTTCATTGTACAAACAAGCAGAGAGAGAAATAACCTTTGATGAGCTGAGTTTTAAAAATGTATTTGAATATTTCAAATAATGGTGATTTGACTCGGACTCTTCTTTGGTGACTCGGACTTGGACTCAAACACTGAGGGCTCGAGACTTGACTCCGTCTCGACAGTTGGTGACTCGTCTATAACACTGTTCATAGTTATATTGTGTATTTTGTTTTTCTCTTTTCGGTTCTTTGTGTAATCCATTTAACAGGTGCTAAACATGTATTTGATTGTTTTTATTACAAAAAAACTAAACTTCTATTTTAACTTCTAACATTTTCAATTCAATTTTATTTATAGTGTCAAATCATGACACAACCTATCCCAGGACACTTTACAGATAGAGTAGGTCTAGACCACACTCTGTAACTACTCTAGAAACATTTAGGTGGCAGTAGTTTGTATGCCACTTTCATATATAATAATATTTGCGGTATTTGTGCTGCAAAACATGATGAAATGTGAACATCTCTAAATGGGATGGCCAAAGTAAAAGAATGACGTTTGATTTTCTGTGGTTCTGTTAAACCTAGTCTCGCAATGCCAGACCTTCCTCCACAGCGCTGCGGAGGAGGGTCTGGTTAGTCTACACAGCATTCCTGGATGGGAGAACAACGTGCTCTGGTTTATTGGCATTTCTTTAAACCAATCACAATCGTCTTAGGAGGCGCTAAGCACCGGACGCATTAATGGTGCATCTGCAAAATAGTCTCAGGAAGGAACTTGTTTTGGTGGAACATCAAAAGTAGTTTTAGTCGTGCAACAGAAAACTCAGATAGGACAGATAGTCTAGCCAGCTGTCTGGATTTACCCTGCAGAGATCTGAGGAGCAGTTAACCATAGTCCTCACAAATCCACCAGAGGTTAGAACGCCAATACAAAGTAAGCGGAAGGTTACGGACATCTGGCGGAATTTCCGGCAGCAACAGATATAGACAACGTTAACACCCACCTGTGTAGTTCTCGTTGCCCTGGGTGGCCTCACTCAGCAGCTGGGCGATGGCCGAGCTCACAGCCTTGGTGCTGGTCACCAGATCCTGGGAGCATTTCTCAGGCTGAACAACACAGCAGGGAGACATGGGAAGAATTTATAATAGAGCTGGGGGATATGGAGAAAATCAAATATCACGATATTTTTGACCAAATGCATCAATGTCGATATTGTAGGGTCGACTATTGGTGCTTTCACAAAATATTAAAACAATGGAAGTATAGATAAATAATATCCAATAACGTGGATATAATGACTAAGTGGGTAAAGGCAAATAATAGAACAGCTAGTAAGTCTGGTAAGTTCAGAAAATTACATCACTTTACTGTAATGCAGCCTTTAAAACCAGGAAAAGACAAAAGTTGTGGCATATCACACCATCACACTATCCAAAATTTAGCCTTGTATATTGATGTCGATATAATATTCATATATTGCCCAGCCGTAATTCATACTGTTCATACTAGGGCAGCACGATTTGAGGAAAATATGTAATTGCGATATTATTGGAGATTGCGATATGATACACGATATTGGAGGGAATGACAATTCTTGTACCATTATCCTCATTTTCATTGAAAAATATTAAAATTTAAATGATTATAGTGTGATTTTTGCGAGGATCTGTGCCAAACACAGATGTACACAGATGTATTCTGTAGTCTGTAGGATAGGATTTGTAGGCCGGGACGTCTCTGCAGCACCACAACACTTCATTCAGAATGGGTTGACACATTCTTTGTCTATGACAATAGATTTGGATATTGCAATAGTCCAAATTGCGATTTCAAATAATTGTGCAGCCCTAGTGTACGTCTAGTTCATGGCGTGGCACAACTTGGTGAGGAATAAAGACGTGTTTGTGTGTCTCACCGTCTCTCCTGGCAGAGGTTTGAGTTTGCCCTCGTCAGCTGAAGCCTTGGCTTCCTGGATGTCCTTCTCCAGACCTCTCACCATTGACAGAGCGTTGTCTATCTCCAACGGGCCACACGCTTCCTGAGCCTACACACACACACACACAAAAAAAAAAAACACACACACACACACACACACACACACACACACACACACACACACACACACACACACACACACACACACACACACACACACACACACACACACACACACACACACACACACACAGGCTTATCTGAGTGCTGTGTCTGTCTATGCAACAAGCTTGAACAAGGTTAAACAATAACAATAACATTGACAATACATGCACACTGTAGTAGTAGAGGCTGTGGAGAACAAAGATGGAAGAACGGACCAGCTGATTGGAGGAATTAACTATTCGCATGCTATCCAAGTCTCTAACAGTGTGCGTTGCGTGCATGCGCACAAAGTCTCTGAGGCGGTATACTATACTGGGCAAAACACGTCACTTGATCAACACTGAGGTAGCCACTATTTTATAATATTGAATGGTTTATCTGTACATCCATAACTGTACAACAGCTTGGGCTAGTATCAGTGGTGAAGTAAATATTTAAATCCCTTACTTTAGTAAAAGTACCAATACCACACTGTAAAAATACTCTGTTACAGTAAAAGTTCTGCAGTGAAAATGTTACTTAAGTAAAAATCTGTAAGTATCATCAGGAAAATGTTAAAGTATTAAAAGTAAAGTAAAATCCTCCCATTGTGTAAAGAGTAAAGGATCCAACCAGCTGTGTGTTTAATGGTCTCATCATCTCAGCGTGACTTGTAGCCGTTATATTGTCGGCTAGTTTACTTTAGAATCAAACATCAGATTTTAGAAACTACATGTGTTCTGTGTGCAGGAATCTGAATGTGTAAAGTAACTAGTAACTAAAGCTGGAACAGATGAATGTAGTGGAGTAACTAAAGTAACTAGTAACTAAAGCTGTAGTGGAGTAACTAAAGTAACTAGTAACTAAAGCTGTAACATAGAATGTAGTGGAGTAACTAAAGTAACTAGTAACTAAAGCTGTAACAGATGAATGTAGTGGAGTAACTAAAGTAACTAGTAACTAAAGCTGTAACAGATGAATGTAGTGGAGTAAAAAGTCCAATATTTCTCTCTGAAATGTTGCTGAGTAGAAGTAGAAAGTGGCATGGAAAGAAACGACTTAAGTAAAGTACAAGTACCTCAACATTTGGACTTAATTACAGTACTTGAGTAAATGTACTTAATTATATTCCACCACTGGCTAGTACTCATCAGACCAAACTGAAGCCCATAAACAGCAGGGGTTGAAGCATAGACTGTATTAAGTGAAGCCAAACATCTGTCGCCCCCTGGTGGCAAATACATTTTCCCCAAAGATGGTGTTAGTCATTCAAGGGAGTTCTGATCACGCTGATGTTTGGTCAAGTGTTCATTTTTCTGATAAGTTTGGCTTTTATTAGTGATGCTTCAAAGATTGGAATGAAACATCATGATTGACAGCTGTGATTGACTCGTGATTGGTCGGGTGGGTGTATGGGCAGGACTCCACCACCCGATCACTACTGCACAAAACTCTGACTCTGGCTCCAAAACTACATGATGGCAGCTCTAAGGCATATCACAAGAATGTATGCTCTTAGTCTGTTAATGATAGCGTTTGTGTATACTCACAAGGAAATTAGTGTGTGTGGGAGTGTGTGCGTGTGTGCATGTGTGTGCGTGCGTGCGCTGTGTTAAGACTATGACTGATTCATTATACTTCATGTAACAGTTAAGTGTTTATGAGAAGCATTGTTGTGAAGTACTATGCTAAACTACGTCTCTGTTTTTTACAATGTCTAAAATTATTAATACATGCATAAAATGCAATTTTGATTATTACATTGCTGTAAATATTTCCTGTAATATGTTGCCTGGAGAACGCCCATTTTCAAGCCCCCGAAAGGGTTTTTGGCAAAACACATTCACTTCAAATTGTACATTATGTACACATATGTGTAAATAAAGAAATCAAACAAGTACAAACTACACACATGTTGCAGTAGAATAGAGATTAAAGTGATGGTTCGGAGTAATTCACCCTAGGGTCCTTTGCACCATGACCTCGAGCCAAACACCCCCCCAGAAGCTTTTTTCACCTGGGTCTAACATTGGGAGAGTTAGCGTAGAGTAGCGTTATCAGCTGAATAGCTTAGCGCAGGGGCTAATGGACCCACGTTTGTATAGTAACCCCACTAATAATGCCCGAAATGATACCAAACGTCTACAAGTAGTACAAATAGGTTATGCTCTCATAAAACGATGGATTGGAAAGTTTGTAAGTACACCATGGGTACAAACGTGGGTCCATTAGCCCCTGCGCTAAGCTATTCAACTGATAACGCTACTCTAGCTAACTCTCCCAATGTTAGACCCAGGTGAAAAAAGCTTCTGGGTGCGTGTTTGGCTCGAGGTCATGGTGCAAAGGACCCTAGGGTGAATTACTCCGAACCATCACTTTAAGTTATATATAGCTCTCCCTGTGTGAATCTTAAAAGCATGTTAGTGAGTCCCCATCATAAAGACAAAACAATGAAGAATGCAGATGTGTGGTACCTTCTGGGAGGTGGCACGGAGCTCAGCCAGGGCACTGGCCAGGTTCTTAGCACATTGGCTGAGCTGCATAGCTGAGGCCTGGTCCCCGATGGTGGGAACGGTGGCTTTGGAGGCCGTTACCATTTTAGCACCAGGCTGGGGGAGGAGAGGAAGAGACAAACTGTTAGCCTTGGGTCAAGATTAAGGTAGTCTCGCATGGCCAGACCTCTGGCTAGTCCACACACAGCATCCCAGGATGGGAGAACAACGTGACCAACACAAAGAAAGAGGAAGGGGACGGACATCCGGCCAAAAAGAGCAACAAAGCAATCCCAGAAGTGGATCGTTGTGAATATAGACTACAAATAAGGGGAAATAGAATAAATGCTATCCAACTAAACGCCGTGCGCTTAGATCGTTAAAATAGGGCCCTTGGAGTCTGAGAAAAACTCATTTCTAGAAAACGACGTAGTATTGTCACGTATAGATCTTTAGTGCGCTTGCATAACTGCAGTGTGAAACCAAAAACTTACCAGATCAACTGTATACAATGTAACAAAAACATGAACCTAAGTGTTAGGTAATCCATGACAGTACAGCGGATCGGCATATTATTTCAGTGTTGTCTTGTGTACCAGAACAGATCACACAACCTAAATAACCACAAACAAATTACAAGGCCTAAAAGACACCATCTGTTTGTGGCTATACGTATCACTGCTGTACCACCATTACGGTATTGCACTATTCTGTCAATGCACGCTCTGTTAGAAGTCTGTTGCCCTGTTACTGTACTACTATGTGTTTCTTTTGTTCACTGATTGAACGCAGCGAGTGGTGTGTGTGACAGTCACCTGCAGGAAGTTCTGGCTGGCACTGATGAGAGCCAGCTGAGCGCTAGGGCTGTCAGGCTGGGACTGGCTGCCTCGGACCCCCTGAACCAGCTGAGGGATCTGCTCTGCCACCACCTGATCACACACACAGAGACACACACACAGAGACACACACACAGAGACACACACACAGAGACACACACACACACTCACACACACCACAACAACAACATTAAATAGTTGACTAAATAACCAATATCTATTAATCTAGTTTAACTATAGTGTAAGTAGTGTAACTGGAAAGAGATTGCATGTATTTCTGATACAGCTATATTTTAGAGGGGGAAAACCATAACCAAAAGGGAGAGGTTTGCGTATGTATCTATTTTATGCAAGTCAGAATGCCATTCAATCAATTTATTGTAATCCTGTGTAGAAGATATAAGTCAAATCACCGACTGTTTGACCCTTAATACTGGATGCCTTTTATCATTTCTCTTGAACTTTAAAAGGATACAAACCATAGATGTCAAAAGGATAATACACAGAGAGTGAGAGAACAGACAAAAAGTGAAAAGATAATAAAAAAGAGATGATATTCTGAAAACAAAGCCACTGTCTGTGTGAGATGAAGCGGCAGGTTTACCTTGCAGCTCTGGACCAGCTGCTGCTGGGCCGCCTGGTTCCTGCTGGATGAGGCCGCGTGCTGGGCAGCGGCGATGGTCTGAGTGGCGGCGGCTGCGGCCTGTTTGGCTGCATTCTGACAGGAAACCGGAAACACACATGTGCCAACTTAAAAACACTGCTTGTATTAGCAGGGGTTTTTCCTGCATTAAGACATTTTTGGTGCCAACCCCCAAAAAAGAATGACATGATAACATGCAGTTTTCTACTGGGATTTTCTTTCACAGTGTCACAGCCTTTTGCGATGTGTTTAATGCACCAGTTGATATCGCGATGACGATAATAAAAAAAACAAAAAGCGACATAGTGCAGACCTAGCTTCTATATGAAAATACATATCATTAAGTAGCTGGTACTTTATTAGCAGCTAATATCAGCTGGTTAGCAGTTTAAATTACCCTTTGAATTACAAATTTAGGAAATGGTTTTAAAGACTCCCGTCTTCAGTAGAAAACATTGGCCTTGGGGCTGAGAGCCACACACAGAGTAGACAAGTCAGAAGGTATTGAAACGCACTGACATCTTGTGTTGGTTTGGCTCGGCACATTGGATAAGAATACAGAATTATTGTTTATTTCTGTGTATCTGTGTCAGTGTCCCATCCGGCAACGGCAGATGGCTGCCAACCAAGAGCCTGGGTCTGTCTGAGGTTTCTGCCTGTTTTTCCTCGCCACTGCCGCACCAAATGCTTGCTCTTGGGGGGAATCGTTGGCTCTTTGTAAATTATAGAGTGTGGTCTAGACCTACTCTATCTGTAAAGCGTCCTGAGATAACTCCTGCTATGATACACTTTAAATAAAATTGAATTGAACAAGACTTCCGATGATGGTTGGATGTAGAATGGTTGTACTCGCCACTATCAATGAACAGCTAAAAGTTGTTTTGTTTGTTAGACAATTCTACCTGATGAGGATCTGTAACGCTAGCTTCCATTAGTCAATCCAATCATTCTGTACAGGCAACACAAACACAATCAAGGATTGTAAATGGCACTCAGATTTGGGCAGTTCTTTGCTCGGCGTCCTCCTTTTTTTTTTTTTTACCTCCAGCTTGTTGACCAGCCGTTTCTTGATAGCATTCTGGGCGGCGGCGTTGGTGGCCATGCGGAGACCTTCAGCAGCCTCTCGCAACTTCTGCTGCTGCTCCTCACTGTCAGGGTTTGCTGCTGCGCCCTGGGGTTGGAAAGGCACACATGGAACAACATTACACATTAAGCCAGGGCTGTCAAACTCAACCTCACTAAGGGCCACACTGGGAAATGAGAATCACATCAAGGGCCGGACATGTAGAGTTTATTGAGATGCTTTTATTTCCCCCGAAAAAGTCAAATCTCTTTGACTGTATTATTGCATGTCTCGTATAGTCTTCTCACTTACAGTTTGGTCGATGTGGAGTCCTAAAAAAGCCAGAAAAAAAGTTCCTCAACCATCATACAGTAGAAAAACAGCGCCCAAAATATCAGAAAAGTGACAAAAACGTTGGAAAAAGCATAGGAGGTGAATGATCAAAATCTGCAAGGGGCTGGATTTGGCCCGTGGGCCTTGAGTTTGACACGTGTGCTTTAAATCTGACAGGCTAATGGAAAGAAGTCTGTTTGATTGTTTCTACCTATCTTACTGTCAGCTCTCCTGTCTTAGGCCTCATGCACACTGGCTGCGTGGCGTGAGCGTGTCAGCCGTGTGGCGTGTCCGTTTTTTTTGGGCTCCCATGTTAACAGGTTAGAGCTTGCACGCTGCCTGCGTGACACCCATGTCTCAGGCGCGGCTCGAGCCTCGCCGAAAACGCGTGCATGCTAGAAATAGGACCAATGCCTATTTTTCGCGAAAAGCATTTCCAGGCAAAATAGAATGTCATTTTGACACAAATACATTTAATAAATGACATTTTGATGATTGAAAGTCTCTAGGTTTTGACATAAATGCAGATATAAAGGTTTAATTTAAAAAAATAATAAATAATTATCGATTTTGAAATATTGCACCTGTCAATACAGAACGAAATATTCTGGAGCCTACTTTGCCATCAATACTGCAGACGTTGTCTTTGCTGTAATCGGATCAGTATATATTTGTTTAACATTTCATTCATTCAATTTATTCACAAGAAGAGTGTCTTGGACCTCTCTTTTTTTCCCTTTAGAACTCTAGTTCACTTGGAAGTGAAACGTGACCCCCGTTTTCAGGCGGACCATAGTTCTATTCTTTGTTCTGCACCAGAGTTCAGATGAGCTTTCAAACCGGCCCAAACCAACCGGAATACCAGTCCAAGCGCTCCAGGGTTGTTTTTAAACGGACCAAACGAGGCAGGTGTGAAAGCCACCTTAGCAGATCATAATCACCCTCGGCTGCGGGCATTTCAGTTGCTCCCGTCTGGCTGTAGGGACAGCCTTCCCAATGTAGGAGTAACCGCTTAAAAAGCTGACTTGGTGCTGCTGCTATACGTGCTCTCAGTGATCTCAGTGATGAATCCTTACTGTATTGTTGTTGTTTTGTAATAATTGTATGTGTTCGCTGCTGGCTGTATCTGGGATAATAAAGACTCCCTTGACCTTGTTTTAAGCGCAGGCGTAAAGGAAAGACAAAGGCGAAGGCAGACCTTAGCGGCCTCCACCATCTTAGCGGTGGCATCAGCCAGCAGCTTGGCGGCTGACAGCAGCTTGCGGGAGTTCTCCAGGTCCGACTCGCCCTCGGCGTCCATCTTGATGGCATTGACCAGATCAGACGTGGCCTGAGCGAGGATACGGGCCTGTCGAACCATCTCACCTGGTGGGTTAAGCCAGAGGGAAGGGAAGAGAACTGGGCGTTTAAAAGGGAAATCTAATCAAAAATATACGATACGTTTGACCAAATACATCGATGTCGATGTTGCTGAGATATTGCATGGTTGACTATTTTCACAAAATATTAACACAATAACATTTTGGATATATAATAACCAGTAATGTGGATATAATGGTTAGGTGGATAAAGACAAATAACAGAACAACTAGAACAGTCTGGTCAGTTCAGAGAATGACATCACTTTACTGTAATGCAGCCTTTCAAACCAGGAAAAGACACTTGTGTCATATCACGATATCCAAAATTTAAGACGATATCTATCCTCATATATCAATATAATGCCCAGCCCTATTAAGAAGCCTTTATTGTCATTATATCACAATGAATACAACGATATTGTGAGTGCCCCCTTCCCAGCGGTGCCTAAAAGAAATTGTATACATAAAAACAACCTTCATTCAACAGCCAAAATTCATCATAAAACAAGGGATAGGGAGGTTGTGATAATAATAAATATAAATACGTTGCACAGTTTCAATATTTTCTAATATTTTCGGCCAAGATCGCCAGCGGTCCTGCTGGTTTCTTAGGATTAAAAGAACGATCTCTGGATTTCATGAATCGATATTGATATCATTCAAATAAAGATCGAATTGAGTCGGAAAATAATTTTTTTATACCCAGCTCTAATACAAAGTTGGTGTTTAGCTTGATTTAGACTTTGAAGAGCATCAAGATCCCAAACTAAAACGGGGTCAGAAGTTTTTTATAGTTCTATAGTTACTATTTAATAAACACGATATAGGGAATAGTGAATGGGTGAAGGAGGGAACGGTTGTGAACCCAGCCCTGCAGTGATGACCTGAGCTCCGTCACCTACCAGCGTCTCCCATGGAGCTGAAGATGTTCTCGGTGACGTCCAGGATCCGGTCGGTGGCTTCTCCGTGGCGTCCGATGGGATGGCCTCCGCTGGCGTACTGTTTGATGTGTTGGAGCAGCTCATTGAGGGCGTGGGTGACCCCGGTAGCGGCCACGCCCACCTGCTTCAGGAGGCCCTCGTCGTTGGTGGCCCCCTGCGACGCCTCCACACAGCCTTCCACTGATTTGGCGACCAGCTTTCCCGCCTCGATCAGCTGCTCCTGGCACACCGGGGAGCTGATGGTCGGAGCCACCACCTTGATGAGGGTTAGAAGAGGATGGAAGAAAGAAACGTTTTTTTATTGTATGATACAATTTTTGTATGCTGTATATGTATAGCTATTTTATTTATCGTGTAAAAATATGATATTGCAACGCAGGGGCAGAACTTTATAATCATTATGCTTCTGTCTGCTCCTTCTCAAACTCATCCTTTTTTGTTCTTTGATGAAATCAGATTGATTTGTATAGGATTGTGTTTTATTTGATTTTTGTGATGTATGTTGATTGTTCGAGATAATTAAAAAACTAAACTAAAGATTTTAGGCAGCATTCAGTGTTCTCCTCAGCTTTCAGAAGGTAATTGTCCAACTCTGAGTTGATATACCTCAGGTAGCTAGGGGCTGGGGCCATATGCTTTTGTCCTGATTCAATTCTGACACGTGTGCCGAATCAATTTGTATCGTGATTTTCTTTGTTTGCGATTCTAGAAGTATTGGGATATGATAGCATTGAGTATTGCGATTTTCTTTTCCTTCTTTAACATAAACAACATTTGAATCATACACTTCTAGAGACAATATATCATGAGACATTTCTAAAAAACTGATTGGTTTAAAAAAAGAATGCACATGTCATCTGTAAAGAACATAAGCATTTTCTTTTTTCTTGTTCTGCTGGAAACAGATATGATGTAATCTCCGTCGGCAGTACCGTAGAAACAAAATATTTAGGTGAATCATTGGTAAAAAAAAAAAAAATAAAATAAAAAAATAAGTTGAATAATACACTTCTAGAGACAATATATCATGAGACATTTCTAAAAACTGATAGTTTTCTAAGAAGACTGACATCACATGTCAGCTGACATTTATTAACTTTGTAAAGAACAACATAAGATTGATGTTCTGTAGTCTCTGTCAGCGGTACAGTATGAACAGAACATATTTAGGTGAATTATTGGCAACAAAAATTATATTTTTTTCCGATTCTGCTGAAAAGAATCAAAATGGTCACCAAATTAAATCACGATACATTTGATTATTACCCCCCCACACCCCTATCAGGTGGAGTACTCACCCTGGTGCAGGCCACCAGCTGAGATGTAGACAGAGCACACTGCGTGGCTGCAGCGATGACCCGGTTCTGCTGGGCTGAGTCCTCCGTCTTCTGGGCCACGTTCTTGGCTTTAAGCACCAAGGCTGCTGCGGCGTTGGCCACAGCCTTCGCCAGCTGCATCAGCATGTCCTGCCCACAGCAAACGCACACAATCAGCCCTCACTGCTCATGGGTGAAGGAGGAACAGTTAGTAGGGATAGTGTTGGAACAATTTGAGTTCTTGGAATTACATAGATTATTAATGAAATTATCCAGAATAAATCATAGAAATCGGAAATTAATCATGAATCTAGTGCAGTGTTTCTCAACGGGGGTAGTTTCACTGCCCTGCCATATCACTAGTGATATGGCAGGGCAGCAAACTACTTCTGTCCTGTGGATGGCTGATTCAATCTACCTAGATTAGGCTTCATCTCTTCAATGCTGCCTCCAGTGAAAGTTCTACATTGGCGTTGTTCCATAAGAATCTCATCAACATTCTGGTATACTGGGCATAAACAGGAGGCAGCATGTGTACTTCGCCTGTTGCTGGTAGTTGCCATGGTAACGTTAGTAGCTTAGTCTCAGAGAATGAGACGCATTAGCATGAGCGCTTCGCTATTGAGTCTGTTACCTTATTTGACAGAAATCTGCATATTTTTCTGTTATTTCTGACAATTTGAAAAACAAAAAAAGCATATTAAGCTTGAGTAAATGAAACCCAGACTAAGAAAAATGGTTAAAAAAATAATATTAATATTTAAATAAATCACTGAGAGACTCAGCCTGACTCCGGAGATAAAACTGAGATTTGCTAGCCTAGAAATCTAGACGCACCCTAGCGGCAGCAAATGTAATTTGTAATAATGTCTTGCAAGCTGGAAAAACCAAACTCTAGTCAGGCCAATCACATCGTGTATCGAGTCGGTGGGCGGGGCTTAACATAATGACGGCAGAGTTGCGACGGTTCCGCGTGAATTCCCTGCTACTTGAAAACAAAGAAGATGGCTGCTGCTGCTGGTGAACAGCGGTCTTTGGAATCGGCTTTGGCCGCGACTCTGGAAGACTTGGAGTTCAATGGTGAGTTCCCAAACCCAACATCTGGATGTGGGTCTGGCTATATGATTAATATGATTAGCGCTCATATTCAAGTTTATGTTCTGCTTGTTCAACGGTTGTTTGGTAAATTGTTCATAACACAGAGAGGATTTGAATTGCCAATTTAATTCCGTATTCTTATCATTTTGGTGCTGCTGATTTTCCTAAAAACTCTTTAGGGGGTGCCGAAAATTCCTCCATGCAGGAAAAGCCCTGCCAGAGTTGGACATCAATTTCCTCTTTTTGGTTCCTGTAGTGTTTCCTTGCCAAGCAGCAGAGAAGAGATAGTAACAGCCGGCAGTCATTTTCTAAACTGTAGACTGTGGCTTTAAAAGATTGACTTGACCGACAAACACTGCTACAGCCTCATACCAGTCTCATCTTAACTTTAGGATGCATTTTTACACACAGATACTTCTGATCTCCTACAATATACAGTAGTCATGTCACTATGGAGACGGGTTGATTACAGAACAAGTTATCCATTAACTTGAGAATCATATATTGAATATATCCTCCACATAAAGATTTAAAAACTACAGTCGGTGAGCTGTGCAATTGATTAATGATATGACCCATTACAATGACAGTTGAGGATTGTAAATGCTGTGATATTAGTTATTCTGTAGGAATGATTGAGGAGTAAAGGAAAATTAATGATACCATAACAGTGGTGGAAGTGCATTTACTCAAGTACAGCACTTAAATCCAAATGTTGAGGTACTTGTACTTTACTTGAGTCTTTTCTTTTCATGTCACTTTCTACTTCTACTCCGCTACATTTCAGAGAGAAATATTGGACTTTTTACTCCACTACATTTATCTGTTACAGCTTTAGTCAGCTGTCCTATAAAAATCAAGGCCAAAAATGCCCCAAAAAATTATCTTTAAAAATAAATAATATTTATAATACGGCCTACAAGTCCAGCTGAAATGATTAGACCATTAAACTCCAAGGGCCCTATTTTAACGATGTGCACGGCATGTAGCGCCTGGTGCAGGTGTGTTTAGGGCGTGTCCAAATCAATAGTTTGACGGCGGAAAAAGGGTCCGTGCGCCGGGCGCATGGTACTAAAGGGTTGTACTTAGTGTCTTCATTAATCAGAGGTGTGTTTTGGGCGTAACATGCAATCAACCAATCAGAAGGTCATCTCCCATTCCCTTTAAAAGCCAGGCGCGTTTGGACCTTGGAGCATTGCTATTATGATGGAGGATTTGCTGAACAGGAAGTAGAGATTTTCAGGAGAAGAAACTGATCTGCCTGTGCGTGAAGTGGAAGCGCGCGAGCCGATCATATCATAATACTTTCACATTGAAATATTTTAATTATTAATCTTCTGCATGTGTGTGCAGCTGCGCGTCCCTGTGTGTGTAACAAGCATAGTGTCCGTCCCTGTGTGTGTAACAAGCATAGTGTGTGCGCGCTGTGCACGAGCCTAGGAGCATTTTACTAATGCTCTGTTAAAGTAACAATGAAATGCTGCGTTATTGACTTTAGACCAGGTTTTTGTTGGTCAATGGTGCGATCACTTCCCGCTGCCTCAAGATAGCAATATGCCCAGAATGCACCTGAACACACCTCCCTGTAAGACCAGCACACCCAGAATGCACCTGAACACACCTCCTTGTAAGACCAGCACGCCCATGGGCCACAGATGGGCGCAGGTGCATTTGTTATTTAAACGACGCGGGCGCTGGACGGGAAACTGACAACTGGGTCGGTCTTAAACTAGCACTTGGGTCAGGCTTTGTGCTGCGCTGCGCCGGGTGCTAGATAGGACCCTGAGTTGATTGACACATCTGTTTTGATCATGTGAGGATTTTTCTGCATTCAGTACTTTTACTTTTAATATTTTAAGTACATTTTTCTGATGATACTTTTACTTAAGTAACATTTTCAATGCAGGACATTTACTTGTAACGGTGTGGTATTAGTACTTTTACTGAAGCAAGGGATCTGAATACCTCTTCCACCACTGGTCCCTACTGTATAAACTCTCTCTTGAATCATCTCATAGGTTGGATTGAATTATCATTGACAGATTGAATTATGATACTTACCTTTCTTTGACTAAAGCCCCATTCACACATGCACTGCAACCCTGAAATGATCTAGACATTACCCGACGGAGTTGTACTGCAAAGTGTCTTGCAAAGTGGAGAATGTTGCGTGTGGACATTGGACTGGAAGCTGTAGAATTAATTACTGTTGTATTGGTGTCATGTAATCCCGCTTGGGATGGGCCACTTAGGGGCATTATTAGTCATGTAAAAACGCAAATGTCCGAATGGGTTGGACCAGACATTAAAACAGGCTTCACTCTGCCAGCTCCTGAGTCCAAAGTTGCTGTAATCTCCCACTGGACCCAAAGTGTGAGAATTCACAGGGAGCGAGTGAGTGCGTTGATGACTTTCATGCAGCTTAGGGCTGTGTAATTAATCAAAATTTAAATCGCGATTA